>NC_068409.1:11730808-12030808 GCF_023724105.1 Carassius gibelio
TTTTGTTGATCATAATAGAACAATACAGTTTAGTTGAAATGCACTGCTTCTTTGCAGCATATACTGTACTTCGTGGAGGGAAAGAAAAATCACCAATGTCACAGAACAAAACTAATTAAAACAGCTCAAGGACTGATTCTTCTGCTTTCAAAAAACACCTACATACATTTAAGGGTTTATCTATTAGCACTAACAAATTAAAATAGCTTAGTGAAAATAAAATTAAAACAACCGATATGACAAAAACATAAAATTGCGAAAACATGGTTTTAAATTGTCAAATCAACTAAACTACAAACTTTTTTCATATTTTATGACCTAAACCATGAACTAACATTCGTCTTTTTTAACAAGGTATAATATTCTAGCCGTGCTTCTCAAGAGGATTTTTATGGGAGAGTCTATAGCACTTAAGATAATTGTAAAGTTTAAACGTTGAAGGTCTTTTGGAATTGCTGCAAGGCAGAATCCTGAGGGCTGCACAGAATACTGGGAACTAGACGGAATCTTCAATCAGACGGAACACTCAGAATCTGACTGAATCTTTAACATTATTACACTTCAGCTGCCATCTTCATATGAAGAAATTAAGGGGGCGCTTTACAGTGATTATGGTTTCAAATATACACAAGAAGCAAATTGGTCTTGGGCTGGTAGTGAAAAAGTGTTGTTTTTCTCTTTCTTTTTTTAATGGCCTCAAAACAAAAAAAAACAAAAAAAAAAAAAAAAAAAAAATATATATATATATATATATATATATATATATATATATATATATATATATATATATATATATATATATATATATATATATATATATATATATAATTAACCAGCACCATTGGTTTTCTTTCTTAAGAGTGATGCTCACAAAAACACCCAGGATAAAATTTTACCAAAAGAAAATAAAGGAAATTATATTTTGAATTAAAAAAAACAAAGCCTATTTTAATGACCATTAACATTATTGCATTAATATCACTTTTTCCCCACATTATTATTAATGATTATTAATACAATTAAACTTATTTCATACTGTATATTTTTTTTAATTACCATGATTACCATGTTTTAATCACCATAAATTATAATCTTTAACACAAGTCAATCCATGATGTGGAAATACTTCAAATTTTTCGCCCATTTTTTTTTTTTTTTTTTTTTTGTGCATTATGATAACTGGGGGAAATGGGTTTAAGTCAAATTAAAAACATTTGTTTAGTCCAAAACAGGCTTAATTTATTTAATGCAAAATATAATTCCTTTTGAATTTTGAGATGAAATATGACCTGCACAAGTTCTTGCTAAGATTTAGAGAGATTCACCCTTAGTTTGCTTTTAAAATTATAACTGCCTTAACTGTTCTTCTAAGAAACCACTGTGGACTTGACAAAAAAATCCATAATTAAAAAAAAAACATAAAACATGAAGCATGATATCTGTGCCATTGCTGGGGTTCGTTCTGCTCTATCCATCTTTAAAGTGAAAGAAGAGCAGGCGGATTGCTTTAAGACGGGAAGAGGCCAGATCGCACAGCTGAAGTGCCGTTACTGGCTCAGCCCAGACTTCTGCTGCACCGGGACGGGACGGGAAGGGAAGGGGAGCGCAGAGCAGCCATTACTTTTTTAGTGATTGTAAAAAGTTCCAAAGGTCTTTGATCACCTGCAAGAAAACAAATGAGGGGGGAGAGAGAGAGAGAGAGAGAGAGAGAGAGAGAGAAGGGGGAGAAGGATGAGTTGGTGAAGCTGGAACGGAGTTTCTCTGATGTAGCGACTCATTTGGATGCTTAATAATTAGAGCCGTGTGAGTCAGTTTGGATGAAAAGCTCCACATTAGCGGTGCGTCTGGGGTATAACTACAGCGCCGAGTCCAGAGGAAGGGGGTGCAGTCGTTGTACATACCAGAGGGTATGACTAGTGCCTCTCTCTGACAAAGACATGTCTCACACCTCTTTGCCTGCTGTGCTCCAAAAGCCGTTTTGCTTGAAAACTCAGTCACACACATACACACATGCTCCACCCGTTGTACATCTGAGAGGACACCTGCGCTGCAAAGTCTGACACGCTCCAGCCTTGTATCTAGAACAGACTCACAGGGCGCAATGCATCAAATAGCTCATAACTCATTACCGACCAAAACACAAAAACATCCAAACTCTCTTCCAAGTCCTTGTGAGCTGCCTTGCAGCATACTTTCGAAGGCAGCATCCCAACTGAAATGGGACCTCAGAAGTGATCTGGAACCATCTTCATAGGCAGGGACACATATAAATAGTGCTCCTCGAGTGAAGTGCACAGGAGACTTGACTCAATATGATGAGTTTAAAAAATAAGAAACAAAAATAGGATACAAATATAAGTTTTAGGTATTAAATGAAATGTAAGTATAGTGGGCAGCCATTTATTCTGCGACGCCCGGGGAGCAGTTAGGGGTTCGGTGCCTTGCTCAAGGGCACCTCAGTCGTGGTATTGAGAGTGGAGAGAACGCTGTAAATTCACTCCCCCCACTTACAATTCCTGCCGGCCCGAGACTCAAACTCACAACATATAGATAACGAGTCCGAATCTCAATAGTTTCTGTGCTCCTGACACACATCAGCCAAGCAGAAAAGCAAATGCTGATCATTCCAAATAAGGGGAAACATTGGGCGATAAGGTTTTCTGTTTATAGGACAATAATAAGTGTCGGAAGAGGGACTTCTATTTTGACAGTGCTGAGAACAGTCCTGTCTAATAATGGCTCATTTCCACCGAGCAGTACAGTTCAGTATAGTACAGTACGCAATTATGTCTGTTTCCACTGTCAGAAGTTGTGAATGGTACCAAAATAGCGAACCGTACTGTACCCTTCCATTGGGGTACCTAGCACAGCAAAGGGTACCAAAAGGGTGGAGCTAAACTCACTGCAGAACATTGATTGGTTGACTTAGAATCGTCACTTTTGTGTGATACAAGGGGATAAAGCTTCTCCTTCACTCGTTCTGCTTTGCTCTTCATGAGTGTTATACAGTCCATGGTTTTGGTCTTTATATCAGAGTTCGGAAACACGAAAATATAACCTTGTATTTTATAATTTTATATTTTCACACAGACCGTTTCTCTGTCTCTCAATATTTCTTGTCCGTTCTTGCGGACTTGTGAAACGTCACCCAAAAACCTGCATAATTTTCTAAATATTACTGTTATTTGAGCTTCTTGGTTTTTTGGAAAATACTAGCGTATAATAGATTAATTACAGATTCAAGAAGTTGCTATGTAAAGCATAAATCAGTCTATTTTACAGATGCATTCTTGATTACATTTTCAAACTAGTTTCTAATTACATTTGTTTCCTAATTACAGTAAATATAGAAACTGTTATGCATCTTGAAATGAAATGTGTGTGAAGTGTGATTTCCAACAGACGTGTATCCGCTATGATACTGATATTTGACAACTATCTACAGTACTTTTTTAAATGCTGTCTAGATATGCAGCACACTAGGTTTTGAAACAGCAAATACAGGGACCATAAATCAAGAGAACGTAAATGCTAAAGAAAACAAGTTTTCACTGCTTTAATGCCATAAAACAAATAATGGCAGGATATAGTACTTGTATAACATACAAACTGATTTTTAGGGCTAATGAAAAAAGGGTCATGTGTTTTAATGTGTGTTCCTGCAGCTCAAAAAACAGACACCGAAGTCATGTGTTTGATTCCCAGGAAACTGAGAAATATATAAACCGCTTTGGATAAAAGTGTCTGCCAAATAAATGAATTTGAATTAAAATTATGCTTAAATGCATAAAAATAAGATAACAAATAAAAAATATTAGGGTACAATGAGACCTGGATGTGTTTTTGTAAGATCCACCCCGTTGGTACCACTAACACACACACAGACATTTGGACTCTCTCGTGTGTAATTCATCCTGACAAAGGAGGAGATTCAGCAGACATGATAGTGCGCTTTAGCTAAGAGAGATTTTTCTCTTTTGAGCCAAACGTGGCCATTTGTGAGGGCTGCTTTAGACTACTGCAATATTTCAGGTCAACACCCAGCCTGACACAAACGAATGCAAAAAAAAAAAAAAACCTCTAGACTAAAAAAGAGACCGAGAGAGAGGAATGAGTGAAGGAGGGAATTAAATCACAGCTAAAGATGTCAGGCATGAGAGCGGCAGGAAGATCTCAGTATGCCACCCCCAACAGACCCACGAAGACAGAAGATGCTAACGCCTAAAATATACTCCAGTTGAATGTAGATGTGATTATTTCACTTTTTAAACAAGTGACCTGAATAATAACACCAATATTGGCACAAATATTTCAAAGTAACCCTATCACCTTCTTATTGTAGGGTTATTATAAGGAACTCTATATTCATTATTATTGATTATAAGTAACAAATTGTGTTTGCTGTTTTGAAATGTTTCACATACAAGGCCCGTTCACGCGGCTCCACCAAACTGACTAAAAATGATGTATTATACATGCCAGGCCAGTAGTTGGCGATGTATAGGTATGCTTGTGCAGAAACACATAATATGCATGAACATTATGTCACCATTTTCACAAATTCGCAGTTGTAATTTACATGAGACAATAACAGTATCGTTTTTTAAAAACCTGCACTTTGAAAGCCATTAGCAGTTAGCATTTTCAGGCCTACAAAACACTGTTGTTGTCGTAATAAGTGGTCAAAATGATAAAAAAAAACAAAAAAACAAAAAAAAACATGGTTTTCCATTTTTAGTTTGCATAAGTGGCCACTAAATCTAAATCATAAAAACAAAAACTAAGAATTCCTTACTTTAAATAACAAAGAAAAATAAAATGAAATTAAAAAACAATAATAAACTAAACTCTTTGACAAATATTAATAAAAAATAATAACATATATTGAACATTTAAATATATAAAAATGATAAGGAGACAACTAAACTAATAAAACTTTTATTAGTTTTTAGCTAATTACCAAGTTAACATTTCCTATTTTCATTTTGTTTATCCTGAAGTACTCAAATAAATAACACTGAGAAAAAAAAAACTAAAATATATAAAATAAAGCTATATCAGTATCTCAATGATACTAAAACAACACTGCCTTGAAGTTGTTACTTTCCAGCAATGCAAGACCGCATATAACTATGTTGACCTGGACATAGTAAAGTTTCCCTTCGCATAACAGAGTACATTTCAAGCCTTATGCTTTTGTCTCTCTTCACCGGCTGAGGAATGTCTCATCTTCCGATCTGAAGGGTCTTAATCTTTTAAGTGGACATTTCTTACATAAAAGACCTCTTAGAAGTGAAATTTTGTCAGGGCCATACATGCTTTTCACACAACGTGCGGACACTAGAAATACTCCAGCCTGAGGATGACAGTGCTTTATGAAAGCGGTGATACTCACTTGTTTATCAGAGATCTTGAAAGAGCTTCTAGCGTAGTTCTCAAACTTCTGTTCCGTCTTTGGAAGCGGCTTCCCCTGTTTCAGGGAAACATATTTTAGTAGAAATGAAATGGCCCTTTTTCATCACTTGTGTCTCTCTGCTAAGTGTTGAGATCATCCTGACTGGAAGCCAGAGCGCTGCTGCCGTGATGAACAGGGTGAGTCGTTGGGTGTTGGACGCACTTCAGTGAACTCACATTTTTTTGTGGCCTTTACAGTAATTCCAGTTCCCCTTATCTACAGCAGACCGAATGAAATCACACGGACACAAATCATCATATCTGCTCTACACAATCCATCCGCTTTATCCTTCCAGTTTTAAACTAGATATTACAGCACAACATACTATTCATCTCGCTCTTCTGTTTCTGCTGTTTTTAAGAAGTGTGTAGCTAGCATAGAGATGTCTATAAGGAATGTTTTTTCAGCCTGCTGTTGATTGTCACAGACAATAGTCAATAGTCCCTAAGTATGTGCACTACAATTCAAAAGCATTAAGAATTTATTTTAGAGTCGTTGTTTTTTTAAACAAATTAATACTTCCATTCAGCAAGGAAACATTAAATTGACCTAAAGTAACAGTAGGACATTTATAATCTTACCAAGATATCTACACTGACAAAATGTTGGGATCAGATTGGATTTAATGTTTTTCAATGGATTCTCTTATGCTCATCAAGTCTGTTTATTTGATCAAAAATACAGAAAAACTAAAACGGCAAGATTTAGTGAAACATTTATTGCAATTTCTAATCTTTTTTTCCTCTTTTAATATACTTTAAAAGATCATTTATTTCTGTGAATCAAAGCTGTATATTCAGCATCATTACTCCAGTCTTCAGTGTCATGTGATCCTTCAGAAATCATTTTAATATGCAGATTTATTATCAGTGTTGAAACTGTTTGTGCTGCTTAATATGTTTTTGTAATCTGTGCTAATTTTTTGATTTATTGATAAATAAAAAGTTAAAAAGAACAGCATTTATTCAAAATAACGATCATCAAAATAACTATTAGAATAAACAACATTTAATTAGAAAACTATCAATTTACTATAACTTTTATCACACATACTCGCTGAATAAAAATATTAATAAAAAAAAAAATCTACTTTGAATAAACAAAGTTATTTTTAACCTTTTATTTATCAAAGAAGAGTATCAAAGATCCCAGATAAAAACCAGCAGCACAACTTTCCAAATATATATATATATATTTTTTCTACATTTGAATAATTTCACAACCTTACTTTTTTTACTGTATTTTAATCAAATGAATTCAGCCTTGGTGAGCATAGGACTTCTTTAAACACAAGGTTTCTTTCAAAAGCATGAAAAATGTATTTTACCAACCCCCAAATTTTGAACAATAATTTAGGTGGTGCTGATGAAACAAGAGAGTTGTGCATATATTTATTATAGACTCATAGTTTTTACCTTGTGTAGTTAGTTTTGAAAAAACTGAACAGTGAATGACAGCAGATCACACATGCAGTAAATCACATCATGGAAAAAGCATCTCACTGCATGGTGTGTTTGCATGCAGTCATTTAACATTTAAAGGATCAGTGCTGGTTTCAAAAACATGGCAATGTAATGAGAGACTCCTCACAAAGATCAGGAGGCTCTTATGGATCAGAGGATGAAGAGGGTTAGTGGTCAGGGGTGCATTTGGGAACTGATTGAGGAAGTGAGCAGGTGGACTCTGAAAGACTGGATAATCCTGCATATGATGATGTCATATGTCCCCCTCCGGCCTTTAACTCAGACACCTCATTAACATTTGACCTCCTCATCATCTGCTAAATCGGCGTACTTATTGCTGTTAACACACAGCATGTGTGTTTGTTTGTATGTATGTATGTCAGGTCTAAAGCATGTGTGCGATTACAGAAAAGAAATGCATTCACATGTAGCAGAGAGACAAATATCAATGTGAAAGGGAATATGTACCTCTTTAGCTGCTGATGAAAGTTTGCTTTTGACCTCGCTGAGGCTGGGAGTGCTGGGAGACTTCCCAGAAGGCCCTGCTGCAGACTTGTCTTTTGCTTTCTGTGGTGTCTGAAATAAGAAAAATGCTAATTATTGGAATCTAGAAAAGTTCACATTGACCTTTATTTATATAGTGCTTTATCTAATGCAAGATGTTTAACAGAAGTTCACATAAGTTAAGAGGAAACTTCATCAAATATGACACAAACCCTAATTCTGCTGTTCAATGTTGATTCAGTTTAGTTCAATAACATTGCTGATCCAATTCAGTAAAAAGCACCTCTACAGCTGTCTACATTCAGCCCAAGTTCTGTTTTCATCTAATAGCATCAGATTTCACACATCATGCTAGATATTGACAACAAAAGGCCAATTACAATCAAAAATGTTTATTCTTATTCTTAACATACACCATCAGGCTCCTTGACCCATTTAGCCTTAATAACCAGCGACCTAGTCTGGCCCACAGACCTCTGCACTAATGACAACACCCTTTGACAAATTTGGAAGGGGTACAAATGATCCTTTTATTGCTTCCATGCAGGAGAAGACAAGCCCGAAGCTCTTGGATGTGGCGGGGGGGACGCTCTGCCAAGTGGAAGAATAAATGACTTGGTTTTCAGTGACAAGACTATCATTTCCCAACACACTCATGTTCTGTAGAGATCAATAACTTGATGTATCAGCACCATCAAAATGATTACACACTGTGGCCACAAAAACACTTTTAAACTATATTAATATCCACACCCTGCAGGTTTTTAGTCATACTTTCACTTTTCACAGTCATGTTTGCATTTTACAAATCCAAGTGAGCTTTAGAGAAAAGTGAATATTAACTGGCTACAGTGCTTATTTCTCAGTGAAAATTGAATCATAATAAAACAAAGAAAGGAAATGTGGCCAATGCCATTTTTATCCTTCCATCACCCAAAAAATCCAAAAATATTGGATGCATTCTTCTACCTTACAATGCACTCAGAAATGTTTACGAACATTTGTACGAGTTGCATATAAAATTTTCATCCACTTGGATTACAGTTTTAACAAACATTGTGGTGCTTATATGTAATCATACATTAATTAAACTGTTGAGAATCATGTTTTTTTTTTTAAATACACAATAACCTGGTTTATACATGTACATATATATATTGTTTTTCTTTTTAATCTCATACATTTTAACTAAATCTCGCTTTTTCCATATTTTTCCAATATATTTTAGCCATATTCAAGGATTCTAAATCTAAATGTAATTGCTTTCACGATTAAAGGGTTAGTTCACCCCAAAATGAAAATTCTGTCATTAATTACTCACCCTCATGTCGTTCAGAACGGAGGTCGCAGGTCTTACAGATTTGGAACAACACAAGGGTGAGTGATAAATGACAAAACTTTCATTTTGGGGTGAACTAGCCCTTTAACAGATGTATGCTGATTCTAAGCTTAAACATGCATATTAAAATAAAATCAAATATATGAAAATTAATAATATAAACAATGTCATGAATTTTGCCTGTTTCTTATCCCTTTCATTTATGACAGATTGGCTAATATTTAAACATATTAAGGTTATTCGATTGTTCATGTGAATGCATTCCAAATGGATAGAAATTTGGCATGTATCGCAATTTAAATGTATAAATCTAAATGTAGGCTGGTTATGAGTGTCCCTGTGAACGCTTTTAAAGGTTTTGGACACAGTTCGTGTTTGAAGTCAGTTCACCTCAAGTACACACAGGTGCTGTAGCAGATGCTAGAAGCGTCTCCTGTGACCGCTTGTGATCGTGTTTAGGAGGGCGGATCTCTGATTTCGTGACTACATCGGATGGTAATTTTCTTTCAAAGCCAGGAAAGTTTACCAGGTGTAAACGGTGTCTGTGTTGGTGCTTTGAAAGTAAAATGTTTACGTGCTCTCTGATACTCTGTCATAGCACAGAAGGTCTGCGAGATTGTGAGGGCAAATGTCTGTATTATTACAGCTTCACTAAAGAATCTGGTGTCCACCCTCTAAAAGAGTGGGTCTGTGTCTGTGTCTGCTTATTGGGCACAGGTGTGTGTCCAGCTTTCAGCAGAGAGATACTACCCCTCTGCAGACTGAAATAAGCTCTCTCTCTCTCTCCCTCTCAGACACAGACACACACTGGCCTGTCCGTGCATGCAGCCCAGCCAGGAATCCACACTGATTGTAGGGTTACACTGATGGACAGAGCCTTGTTTTACACAGTAAGTAAAAACAAAATGGAACTAGAAGGATGAAATGGAGATGTAAAGCATGAAGACGTCTGGCAAATGTGGATATATGAAGGCTTCAAATGACCTCAGTGCCCTTTAAAGTGAACCCTACTGAGACAATCTTGAGAGGAGGTGTGTTTATTACATATCTATTATCTATTCTTTTTAAAAAGTTAATAAAAGAAGACACTAAATATCCACTTGTATATGTTATAATTTATATATAATTTTAATACGTTTCATTGTCTCGGGAAGTGGAACACAATTTTAAAAATAGATATCATCTTCATTCATCTTCCACATAATCTGAAATAAACCTAAAATATAAATTTTGGAGTTTGGTTTTTGCAAAAAAGTAAAAAAATAAATAAAAAAAAAACACCACAAAACCAAAGCATCTTTAGGTGCATCTTTGTGCACCAGTTCACCTTCAAGGCGAACAGGTAAACATCCCTCAAGAATCCTCCAGAACATTTGGTCCTGCTAGATGAAAGGAGAAACTGAACATAACACAAGAGGAACATAAAGTAACGCACAATGGCTTCTAGTCTTTCTTTGTAAGAACAAAATAAATAATCCCCTTTTCCTCTGCAGTGATTGACGAGCATGCGATAGATCAAAAGGTATCAGATTAAAGGACAAATGCACTCACAACACACACATAAACACACACACACACACACTGGCAGAAGGCCAGAGAGGCCCGGTGTGGTGCAGTCATTATATAGCAGGGCGTTTTTGTGTGTTGGGAAAGGACAGCTGTAGAGTCAAGACAGCTGACAGACAGAGAGTGCAGCGAGCTTTTTAATCTACGCCAGACACTGATTACAGATGCCAGGGGACGGCACTTAATCATTAGCACGCTAGCATTTGATGTAATCAGCTGTCCTCAATACACACAAACAAAAACGGGACTCCACTGAGCCATAATCGAGCCTGTAACTTCAAAACTTTACTGACCTTTAACAACCGGGGACATTACGAATGATCTTGTGCATTGTTTGCAGCTCTATTACACTAATGCAGTTTTTATGTATGTTAGGACAGGTAACTGCCTCAGCTGCCTATAAGGAATTGATTTTACAAGTGTCCAGACAGCTGTCTTCTCAGGCTCTTCTCGACATCTACTCTCAAATACTTGCATGCTCTGGCAGATTTCTGCCCTCAGTTAACAACCACAGTTTCTCATTCTGATTGAAATATAATGATTATATTTTATGGCATAGGGAATGAATTAACTGATAAAATGCATAACTTCAATGCAATGTTGATTAAAGCACATGTCAAATGCATAAATGTAAATACACAACCGGTGGTCAAAAGTCTGGAGTCATTTAAAAAAAAAAAATAATTTCACATCTTTTTCAAAGTAGTGTCTTTTTCTATCCAAGGCTGCATTTATTTGATGCAGTAAAATGTTTAATATTGTAAAATATGATTACAATTTTAAATAACTGCTTTCTATTTTTATATATTTTACAATGTAATTTATATCTGATGCAAAGCTGAATTTTTTAGCATCATTGCTCCAGTCTTCAGTGTCACATGATCATTCAGAAATCATCCTAATATGCTGATTTGCTGCTCAAGAAATATATATTTAATATATTTTTTATTTTATTTTTATCAATGTTAAAAATGGAACCCATGATTTGGAAACCTTTTTTAAGGATTTTTGGATTGATGAAAAAATCTCAAGAATAATTTGTGTGAAACGGAAATCTTTTGTAACATTATAAATGTTTACAGTCAGTTTTAATCAATTTAATGCATCCTTGCTTTTTTTTTTTTTTTAACAACTAACTTCAAATTTTTGAACTTTAACATATAGACTAATTTACAATGTTACAAACTTAAATCAACATATAGACCACAATTCAGTTTTTTAACAAAACCGGCAGGTGAATCTGAAATTACACAAAGCGAATAGTCCAAATGTGCATAAAACTGCCAGATATTAGCCAATCAAGAGGATGCCTTTATCATAAGATGCTCAGTGAGCAGTCTGTTTGCGTTTCAGCTGTGGCTGACTTACATGAAAATATTTGGACTTCAGGCATGATTTTTCTTGTACAGTTTATGACAGTGCACATGCCATTCACAGACGAAGGCATCTTACAGTTCCATACTATTGTACTAAACTTGTTTCTACACGCAAGTACAGTCTTACAGAGCATTCCACAACTGCTAGTGCATGTCAGTGTGAAATGCAAGTGATTTTTCTTTATGCATTCATACAGATATACAGTTCTCCGTTGGGAGAATGCAAACTGTTAAGCAATGCAACGTCTGCCATATTCTAATGACAGAGCACTCGGTTTCCGCTCGCCTCATGGCCTGCAGGGATAACTAACACCAATCCCTAATGATTTCTAATGGAAGAGGAGTGGCCACCGGAAACAAGGGTGCAGAGAAGGATGTGTAGGAGTGCCCCAACCGGATGCAGAAGTGTAAAAAGTGCCAGAGTTTGTGAAAGATGGGAGGATGTCTACTTGACTGTCTAATCTTGTCAGGTGTTTTAACAACCAAGTCTTGCACCGCAACATGGCCATTATGGAATTAGCCAAATGTGGGTGCACACACACAGCCCCCCGGGTGTTTCTATAACAGTAGGTAATTAGTGCTCCTCACGTCAGGCATCTAAGATGCTAATAACATGCTTACTGAGTCTTACATTGTTAGGTCAAGTGAACTGCCAGCATGAGCGATGGGAAACTCATTTTGACATTGTTAGGGGATTTTTCACACATTGTGTGGGTGCTTTCGTGTTAAAGGTGGTTCGGGTTTGAATGCCAAGACCAAAGGTCACCCTGTAAAGGTTTAAACCTGTCCTGCAGGGGTGTGTTCCAGGGGTCAGAGGTCAGACAAATTTTAATTTAAAGTGGTGAAAGTTCAGTCTCACCTTTGTTTGTCACCTGCAAAAAAAACTTGCCCACTTAGGTAATTGGTCAACTGGTTTGTGAAATCGCTTTGGGATGTGTATAATGCCTGTAGGACATTTTTGGGCATATTTAAATCTGGTAATTCCTAAAGCACTCAATAGAGCGCAACAGTGACCGCCCCCTTTGTAACGGTCATTGGTTTGATTTTTGACTCCATTCATTTTCTGTTTTTAGAGCTCTGTGATGAATTACAACACAAAAACATTTTATTTAATGTGAAAAAGTATTTTACAAAGTGGTGTCCTTTTATAAGGTCATGGACTTCCCTCATGAAACACTGCAAAATAATGTAATCAAATCAGAAACTGCAGAAAAATCACTTGAAAAAAAAAAAATCCCACTAAAATATTACACTGCAAAAGTATTCAGACTTTTAACATGGTCCTTACTATTATTTTAGTATATCTGGTTACATTTTACATCTGGTTACATAAATTACATTTTTGTATTTTAAATTTAAAGTTGAAATTTTCATCTTTGTTAGCTACTTTTTAAATGTCTATATACTCTATATGCATAAATAAAATACAATTTAAAATAATTTAAAACCAATTTACATTTTTCTTTATTCGTTTTAGGTATTTTAATACTGAAAATGTATGCCTTGGAAACTAGTAAAAGTAAGTTTACTTTTTAGTACTTTTACTTAAGTTAACTTTTTTTCAAGGAACAAAAATGTATTTTATAATTGTAGTTAGTTAATGATGATAATGCTGTTTTGATAATTACAGTCTTTTTGGTTCTGATGGGGCAAGCTTTGCACTCCTAGATTTGGGGATTTTCTTCTGTTTTCTTTCTCCCAGAAGGCTCAGTTAGGATGAACTACCAGCTCTAAGAAGACTCCTGCTTGTTCCTAACTTCTACCATTTAAGCAACAGCCTTACCCAAATTTGTGTCAACACAATCCTGTCTGAGCTCTGCAGACATTTCTTTTGACCTAATGGCTTGATTTTTGCTCCGATATGCATTTTCAGCTGTTAGAATTGGGTCCAATCAATTGAATTTGCTACAGATTTACTCCAATCAATGTGTAGAAACATCTCAAAGAGGCTCCAGAAAAATGGGATCCACCAAAGCAAAATTTCATTTGTCACAGTTAAGGGTGTAATAGTAATATTTCAGTTTTTTTTCTTTTAAGCCATCATAAATTTGGCTTTTGCTTTGGCATTATGGCATATGGAGTGTAGAAAAAAAATAAAACACACAAAAAAATAAGTAAAATGAATTTTTACTTCGATAACCTAATTTGTGCACTCAACTTCTCTCTCAGGTTCACACTGTTCTTGCGTTCTTGTGTGGATGACTGCTATTTTTCTGGATGTCTTTGAAGAACACTACTGTGCGTAGCGTTCCTACTCCTGTATCTTTCTGATTCAGCACCGCAATTACAGCGAAATAAAAAAAATCGACATCAAAGCAAATTCAACCCCACACAACAGCATGTGCACAATATGTGATTAGAAGAAAGTCTGGTGAATGCATTTCAGATTCCCAACATCGGTCACCCTGCCAGAAGGCCGTGGCTTTGTGAGTAGTTTGTTGTTTTAAAGCAGACCACAAATGACCCTTCAAATTGGGCGTTTTGGGATTGTTGCCACCAGCAGCTAGTTAAGAGCGCTTCACTGTTTCCTTGCATGGGAAAATGCAATGGCCCTTTTCCATGACCTAAAAGACCTTTGAATGTCAAGATGTTTTCCTCTAAAATGCTTGATTATTAAAAGTGTATTAAGTGCATTGACTCTAAAGAGAAAAAAAAAGATACAGAAATAATGGCTTCGGGATCGTCGTGTCCTCCCAAGACTGGGCGGTTTTCAGCTAATCACAGCTGGAGTTTTGAATGCCGTTACACACATTTATCTTTAGGGGTACTGCTGGTCTAATTCACATTTTGCTTTTGGCGGTGTTGACTGATCGTAAACAAAGACAGGCCGTCTCATTATCCTGTGGTTTTCTCTGTGAGGCTGCCATGTCGTCGGCGTCCTAAACTGCACCTGGACGTTTGGTAAGAATTACCTCTGGCATCCACTGGTAGACTTTGGCTTTTGGTTGGCACGGCTTGGAAATGGGAAGTGGACTGAATACCAAAATCTGAAACCCAGTAAAACTACATCTTGCCGTGACCCCAATAAACTTATCCTGAAGCAGACCTGATCAGAATGATCAGATGTACATAAAGTGATAAAAAGTAATAGAAGTGACATACTGCCAAGTATGGTGACCCATTCTCAGAATTGGTGATCTGCATTTAACCCATCCAAAGTGCAAACACACAGCAGTGAACACACACACACACACTGTGAACAAACACCCGGAGCAGTGGGCAGCCATTTATACTGCGGCGCCCGGGGAGCAGTTGGGGGTTCAGTGCCTTGCTCAAGGGCACCTCAGTCGTGGTATTGCCGGCCCGAGACTCGAACCCACAACCCTAGGGTTAGGAGTCAAACTCTCTAACTACTAGGCCACGACTTCCCAACATTAACCACCCTGGATTCAAACCCATGACCTCAGAGGTTCGGAACCAGTGCCTTAGCAGAGTGCGCCACATTAGTTGACACATTAGTTCGGGATCATCGTGTCCACCCAAGACTGGACGGTTTTCCGCTAATCACAGCTGGAGGTTTGAATGCCGTTACACACATTTATCTTTAGGAGTACTGCTGGCCTAATTCACATTTTGCTGCATGACCATAGAAAAACATTTCGATGTACATCAGAACTTGTCTGTTTTCTTTACTAAAGTGTTACATAATGTGAAGCTGTTTTACATTACTGCCACACCTAATCTTATCTTTTGGTTTGCATCCATCAAATACCAACAAAGATAAAAACGTTTTTAAATTTCACTTAATTATAGGCATGGATATTTAATATTAAAACCATTTTACCAGCCAAAAATGGCTGTATTGTAATATTACATCATTACCATGAAGTCAAATTACTCGTAACATGTCATACCATCTATTCTGAACTGTTGTTAACTTTATTTTATAAATCATAACTTACCTGTGTTTGGGGCTTCTCTGATGTCCCAGCTTTCTTGTCTGGAGAGCCGTTCTGCTTATCTGCACTCTTCTTCTTCTCTGGGGACTGGAAAAATGGACAGAGAGAAAAAAAAGAGAGAAACGTTGCAATCCCAGGTTAAAATATTGAACGCGTGTCAAAGACAGAGCCGCTCCAGTCACCCGTCGTGCTCAGTGTTAGAATCATAGCAGCGGATAATGTTTGTGAATTGAGTGATTGTGACCGCTTTGCTCTTCGGTGATGTAACACAATACACTTCTCAGATGTTTATTTCAGACAGCTGTCAGAGAGCCGTGATGAAAGAGAGCAGGCATTTGTAGAAAGCGTAGCCTGTCTAGTCACGACCTAATGGGACCACAGGACACCGTCACTGCTCTACAACTCTATATCCCAGAGAGAAAAACAGACAGCGGAAGAAAGACAAGTAAAAAAGGCTGAAATAAAGAAATATGAATGGGGACTAAGAAATACTGTGCACTTTCTACGAATCTATATACACACACACGATATTAGGCTTTATAAACAACACTGATCATGTAAATCACCATCTTATAATTACATGGTTGCTTTTTTTCTCAGGAACAAAGTTATATGACATTATAAGATCTAATGTGTCATTTGAACACTGTAGCATATATTAATAAACAGACTTCATAGAAAGTGTTTCCAGCTAAATGAACAGTGAATGTCTCAACGAGTAAAAGGCCTGTTGGTTCAAAGACAGATCTCGGGATGGCTAAAAAAAGAGAGAGTGAGAGACTGAAAAGCTGTGAGAAGAGAAGAAAGCATTCAGGATGGGGGGATGAGAGAGCATGTGGAGCGTGTGACAGAAGTGCTCGTCTGTCGTCCCTCCTGAGGGCAGGAATCAGTCCTCACAGAGCAGGTATGTACCCGCTTTGATCTCTAAACACACACACACAAACACACACTGTCACGCGCTCTCAAACATTTTAATACATGTACACACAGCAGGGTTATTAGGTTTTATTGTGGTTGTCAATTTCAGTTGATTTCCACTGAGTTTTAATGGTGCATAAATAGTTGCGTTTTTGAGTTTAACTACATTAATTTACATACATTTTAGATCAAAGGTCTTCGACCGTGCTCCTCGGGACCCACTGTCCTGCAAAGTTTAGCTCCAACCCTAATCAAACACACCTGAAGCAGCTAATTATTCTTGAAAATACACATCCATGTGTGCTGATGAATAGGCTGCCCATTAAAATTTTGGAGTCTGTACGTTTTTTTGGAAGAATCTCAAATGCTCACCAAAGCTCCATTTATTTAATCAAAAATACAGCAAAGATAGTAATGTTGCTGCAATTTAAAATAACTACTTTCTATTTAAATATATTTTAAAATGTAATTTATTCCTGTGATGCAAAGCTGAGTTTTCAGCATCATTACTCCAGTCTCCAGTGTCACATGATCAGTCAGAAATCATTCTAATATGCTGATTTAATGCTCAAAAAACATTTCTTAATATCAATGTTAAAAACAGCTGTACTGCTTAATATTTTTTGTGGAAACCGAGACACATTTTTCAAGATTCTCTGATGAAAAGAAAGTAAAAAAAATGTTTTTGTAACATTAGAAAATTTCTTTACTGTCACTTTTGATTAATTTAATACATCCTTGCTGAATAAAAGTATTAATTTCTTATTCACAATCATTTGTTGAGCCCAAACAAGCGAGTGATGGGTAGAGAGGTGAAGTCATCTAACCAGTGTTCATGTGATCATTACGAGCCAGACAGAGAGAAAGTGTCTATGAATACAGAAGGATGAAGAGAGGACACAAACAAGACATGACAAAGATGTGAAGTCACTGAGGTCACATGAGGAAGGAAGAATATGTGTTATACGAAGAGACAGACAGAATGTAATGTGCTCTTAATGTTGATGGGATAATAACAAGTGATGATGAATATGTGATGCAAAATCCTCTGACTCAAGCAGAGACTGGCACCTGCTGGTCACTTGGCTTTATTCAGGACAACAGTGCAGCAATGTAACATAAAACTGTTCAAAAGATTATGGTCAGCATGATTCTCCTGAGCAAATTAATACTTTTAGCAGGGATGCAGTATATTGATCCAAAGTGACCATAAAGGTTTTTAGAATGTTCATAAAAATACATTTAAAAAAAAAGTGTGTATATATATATATATATATATATATATATATATATATATATATATATATTTTTTTTTTTTTATGTAGCTGTGATAATATGAAATGCATCTTGAGATTTCTGAAGGATCGTGTGTCACTGAAAACTGAAGTAACGAAGCTGAAAATTCAGTTTTGCATCAGGAATAAATTACATTTGAAAATATATTAAAACTGAAAACAGTATACAATATAATAATAATAATAATAATAATAATAATTTCACAATATTACTGCTTTGCTTTGTATTTAAATAAATGCTGCTTTGGTGAGCACATGAAACTCCTTTCCAAAACATCAAAAATCTCACAAACCCCAAACTTATGAACAGCATTTCCTCTTTTCTACTTGTCTTCATGGAAAGAAACACCCATACTTACTTTTTGAGGGGTTTTGACGGGGCTCTTTCCAACAGCCTTTACCTCTTTGTCATCGTCACTAAAAAAAGAAAGAGAAAAATGCATGTCAAACAAAAAAATATATTATATATATATAAATGATCTCCTTTCAACAGAGCACAAGTTCATGCTGTTCTCTCACTCATCATCATCATCATCATCATCGTCATCGTCTTCATCACTATCCTCATCCTCGTCTTCATCGGAGTCCATTTTCAACTTTTTCTGAAATGACAGAACACAGTCATTGGAAACATTTTTTAATAAATCTGAATGGAAGTGAGAAGCAAGAGACAAGTATAATCATGCTATACTTACGAATGCATTAATTTGTCTCTTATCTCATCATTGCTGCTATTCTATAAAAGCATTAAGCCACTAAAAAGATGTATTGCAGTGATTTTATCATAAGTAAATCACAACAACACCCCTTAACCCAAGTAAAAACACTGTGACAGCTTCTCATGGCTTTCTGCTTCAAGATGAATTCTGGGATCATTTCAACACTCTGACAAAAGATTTCAAACAGACTCTGTGTATCACATCGATGGCAAGCTGTTGCTTGTCTCTGACACTTATCTAGAGGATTAAGTGTGTATTGAACAATGTGTCTCTTTATTGAGATTCCACAAAAGTCAACAGGGCAACCTCACAGTTTCTCTTTCAATGTTTCTGGACACCTAATTAAACCCTTTTCCTTTCTTGTTTACAAAAGAAACACATTGTCTGCGATAAATACTCTACAAAAAATGATCATCTTCCTTATTATCTCTTTTTTTTCTATCAGCACAAATATCAAAACATACTTAAATCAAGATACATTTACTTGAGAAGCAAAATGATTTGAGATATAAGGTCTTGTTTTCAGAAAGATTCATCAACAGTTTAGTGTGCTTAAAATAGAAAATGGTGTAGAAATAAACTTCCTTTAAAGGGAAAAACAGATTATTTTCTTATCCCAAACTGATACATTTCTTTCTTGTATTAAGCATGAACTGACTTTGATACATACTTTAAAAAACAAGACTTAATATCTGAAAATTTTTCTTTTCAAGAAACTGTATCTTGATTTAAGTATATATAGATATTGTACTGGAAAACATGACAATACTATCATGTTTGCATTAATGCATTAAGTATACATCTCTGATTATATCGAGTTTTATGTTTAATGCACCAAAAAAAAACAAAAATCTGGTGAGTGGTTTGAGGTGAGAGATTACCTGAGGCACTTTTGCAAGGGTCATGTTGGAGGGTCTCTTGACTGGTGATGTATTATTCTCCTCCTCTTCCTCATCCTCATCATCTGATTCCTTCACACCTGAGCAAACCACAGAGATCTCCAGAGATCAATAACTTGATTTGAAGTAAAACCAAAACAATGTCCATGTTTTGTGACTAAACCAATCTGACATATATAAGTGGAAGCCTAAATGCTGCACTCATTTAATATCTGGAGAATAGAGCTGACGTGTTGAAAGTGTCTGAACAGCATGCGCAAACATATGAAAGCGATTATATCAGAGAAAGTGGTGTCACATGGTGCTGGTTAATTCATTTGGAGTCCGTATGGAGAGTGAAGGGCCCTTCCGGACGGCCGGATTACTCCCATGAATGTCGCAACAGGTTGAGAGGATCATTTCATCAGAGAGAAGAGGAGAGTAAACAAGAGAGACAAAAGACACATCTGGGAAATGGTTTTCCTAAACTGGTCGTGTTCGGCCCTAACAAATGAGAAAAGACAAAAAGGTACTCACTGACGAAATGTTGACCGCTGATGTAGACCGGCCCCCCTCCGGACTGCAGGCGAAAGGACACAGGAGGGGTGACCTCGAAACCTCCCAGACTGAGCTAGAGGAAACACACAGACACACACGTCCAAACCAAGTGAGAATGATCAAACACAACAAAAATAAAACATCTCATTCATGGTCTACTTTTAGAACAGAACAAAAAAAAGAAACTGTTTAGAACACAAAACATAGCTTATTATATGAAAATCTTGACCTTGCCACATTTTTTTTCTTTTTTGAAAGAAATTTATTCTTTTATTCAGCAAGGATGAATTAAATTGATCAAAAGTGACAAGACAAAAATGTATAAAAATTTCTATTTCAAACACATGCTATTTCCAAAAAAAATTAATTAATGCGGATTCGCATAAATGTTCTTTCTAAAAACTCCTATAGGGATGTTTCCAGGTTAAAGGGGGAAGGGGGTACACTGGTGTTTCGTGTACTCAGAGTTGTTCACGGTGTCAAAGAGATGGATTCTCATGTTAAACATGGCCAAAAGTGTAAAAAATATTATTTGGAAGAATGGCAGAGAATTTTTGTGCTGAAAATTTTACTTCCGGGTTTCAAGTTTCGGCAGTTTTTTTTTCGATCGTGGATTTAATGACGTAGACAATGGTGGAACTCCTTATATGAGCATTTCTCTCTGAAAAGCGTGCCCGCACACACATCGACCGGAGGAGAGCGAGCTATTAAACATTGTTTGCTATTAAAAAAACATTCATGTAAGTACAACTGCATCAGATTTCTGTCTTTTGTTGGAAATTAGCACATAAGAATATATGTTAATGGAAAACATCACTATTATAGCTCTGCCCACGGCACGCCTACAGGAGCTCTGAGAGAATCGGAAAGCTGTATTTTTCTTTAATAAATAAGATAAAACTAAAGACTTTTTGGATTTATGAAGGATGCAGTACTACTCTATAGGTACTGAAGATTAACATGAGATTAGGTGAAACTGTGTATGTTACCCTTTAAAAAAAAATAAAGCAGCACAGCTGTTTTTCAACACTGATAATAATAATAAAAAAGTTTTTTTGAGCGGCAAATCAGCAAATAAGAATGATTTCTGAAGGATCATGTGACAGAAGACTGGAGTAATGATGCTGAAAACTCTACTTTGCATCAAAGGAATTAATTACATTTTAAAATATATAAAAATTGAAAACAGCTATTCCAAATTGTACTAATATTACCATTATTGTATTTTGGATCAATAAATGCAGCTTTGGTAGACCTGCACGATTCTAGATAAATTGAGTATCACAATTATTATTATTTTTATTTTTTTTGCCTTAAACAGAGATCACAAATCTCCCATAATTCTGAACTACACAAAATAATGTGACAACATGTTATGGCTAAAGTCTATTTAAAAGATCTGAATTAATTTGAATGCATAATTAATATTTTTCATATAGATGTATTTAAAATAATATATTTAATACACAAATTTTTAATAGTAAAACTACGAAAAAGTGGTCTGAATCGATGGTTCAAAGCCTCATTAAAAACTTCACATGATTCATTACTGGATCAATCAGCGTTTCTGAACGAATCTCGAGTTAATTTTTCAGTGTCATTTTTTAACAGTCACTGCATTCGACACAAATGTTATTTGAAGCACCAGTTACTTTCAAAACGGGGTTTGATCGCTACCACAGACATCAATGTTTATATCTAAACTATAGACTTTCATAACAGAATTTTGTGATAATATGAAACACGATAAATGTCTGCTCTCTGTGTCAGTGACAGCGCAAAAACAGATTTGGATGTCCTGGTATGAGAACTAAACAAGATTGGTTTCTCAGGAAGAATTGACGACTGGGATCCGTCCTGATCATTTCATGCCAGTACATCTGAGACAGGCCTTCAGCTAAACATCAGCACAATTGCGCAACTCGCGAAATACAAGCCACAGCCAAAAATTCTGAATGAACATTCCACTGCGCCAAGCAACGGCACTTGTATCGATGGCAACCAGATGTAAACAGCTGAGGGCCTGATGGTCTGCTTAATGCTTTAAATGACAGCTATGTAACTGTTGTAATTACGTTGAATGGCGAACAATCCCCCACATCCAAAATCATCTCAGATGATCTGTTTCAACACAAATGCTGACTGATGAGCTGATTGTCTCCTGAGCGATCGAGACCAAACCTTGTAATTAAGGTACAATTATTGCTCGAGTCAGATATCCCGGAGCGTTTTCTAATTTTGGAATTGAATAAACTGAATAAAATCCAAGATCTTATAGACAGGGTTGAAATAGCACATAAAATGGGCTTACAGAATTGGACAAAACAGCATATAAATGTCCATAAAAAAAGGTGACCTCAAGTGTCAAATGAATATGCCACGATTAAAAACTCCACCCACTGTATCAGAACACAAAAAGAGTTACGAACCCTGCGTTCTCATCGCTCTCGGCCATAAAACATAGATTCCTCCCAGAGCTCTTTGGAAATGCTCACATTTTCCACAGCTGATATAAAACAGAGGCGTATATGTGCTGATGTCATGGAGAGTTTGTGCCTGCTGTCCTGGTGATGCAACGATGGCCCAGCCCCTTCCAAAAACAATCTGTCAATCACAACTTGACCAGCCTCGGCACAGCTGGAATTTTTATTAGACACATTCTTCCAATACCATAAAACACCCTTAACAAGCATCCCTCCACAGTATAAATCAATATTCAAGATGTTATTGAGGGCATAATAACAACTGGCTGCTAGTAATCTCTTTTCACAAAACGAATTAGAGTACACCTGTAGTATCAAATTAAATATGCATTTCTTCCACACTACTTGAAAGCGTATTATATCGCAAAAAGTAATTTGAAGTGAAAGTCTCTAAATTTGGGAAACCTACAGGCAAAAACATTGTTTGTCTTCCATCCAGGTTTGCATTTTGGTCTGTTTGGCTTCTCATAACGTTTTTGTTGTTGTTGTTCAGACTAGTGGAAGGAAAACAAAGAAAATAGTGTGCTGACTTGAATACAGATTAATGTCAATTTAGGGTTAGGTTTAGGGTTAAACCTATTCTTACCACCTATTCTTAACCATAGGGCCGCGGCCCACGCTTGGGCCATGAGCGCCACCTGGAGAGCCTCAAAAAACTTAACGTTTTTCACCTGTGGGCCGCGAGGGCCACAGGACCAAACAAGTTATCAATTGAAGACACCAGAATGACCACTGTTATCCATGAGACAATTACAATACACATTCCCACCACTAGTGGCAGTAATGCCTCAGTTGTTTAACAAACACTAATAAGCAGAAGAAGACACTCAGTCAACCCAGGCGAGAAGGAAGTCGACCGGAAGTTGAAGTTGGCTGCGTGCCACCATCTTGTAGCAGAACTTCACTTGCGTTAGCATCCCGTTGACTCCCATTCATTTTGGCGTCACTTTGACAGCGAATAACTTTACATCTGAGGCGTTTAAAGACTCTGTTTGTCCATTAATTATTTCTAAAGATACACGACAATGTATAAAGGGCTCCATTACCTTCTGTTACATTATGGCCCCGTAGAAACAGTTTTTGTAAAAATAGGCTTACGATTGCGTCATAACCACTCGACTCTCTGTCGCACAGTAGAGAAATTACCGTACAGACAGGAGGAGAAGCTCGCAGGCAATTAGCTTAATATGGTGTACTGGCGTTACATTTTAAAATGCTATACAAAATAATTAATCAGAATACTTACTCCTGCTTACGCCAAAGAACTCCCCACTCAAGCTCTCCATCTGTGCAAGATTAACGATGGCAGTTTGCACGCACAGCTACAAATATTTTAACTATTTACATCTGTCAGACAGGCTGCTGACATCATCAAGCTTAGTTTGAGTCTGCGCATCAGAAACGGAAGTGCTAAAAATAGCTAAAAATGGGCTTCACTTGTCTCAATTGAGTTCCAATGGGGTCGCTATGTCCATTTCTTTTACTGTCTATGAGTCAACCGTAGCCTGAAGGAAAAGTTACGCCTGTTTCACCCCTGATTTCCACTGCACACGTCTGCGGTGCGTTACGGCTCTGACGCGGTTACTGGAGCTGATCGCGGTTACTCTAGTCTATGTGCGTATAGGTTGCATATTTTTTTATGCACCCATGTTAATGGATTCCAGAGTTCACACTGCATGCGGCTGAGGTCTGTCAGTGCATTACAGGAGCGGTCCGTCAGTGCGCCTATATTTTTTCATTTGCACTTTATTTAAATTTTCATTTACAACTCATTTAATTTGAAAAATATTATTTTGAATTTATTTTAGCAAAACATTTTATTGTTTTTATTTATTTTATATAAATGCTATTTTTTTGTAAGTTAAATCAGTCAAATCTTACTGATTTTTTTGTGTTAATATGCCTGACTTGAGCCTTTTAATTTTGTTCTTGATGCAGATTGATTTGTTCCTTGCATTGCTGTGTGTTTGACATCTTGTTGTATGTGCAGGTTTATAAACACATGAACAATAAACTGTTAAACTGCAAGTGGATTTCATTTAGTTATTGAATACAAATCAAACCAAGGCTGAGATCAATAAACCAATACAGTGCTAATATTTGACTGGGCCCTGGGCCACTTTGTACTGTAAAATTTGGGCCCCGACATCAAAAAGGTTAAGAACCCCTGGACTAAACCTCTTTCTGAAAACATTCAATAGAGAAAACTCCATAAAACAGCTTTGAAAGTTGTGAGTTCTGAAGATTACACGATCTAAGAACTTTGTACAGTGTGTGCTATTGTGAAGACCTTTACAGCCTTATTTTAAATTATGTTAAATTCAATATAATGTCTACAATGCATAACAAGGTTATAATAAGGACATGTAGTGCTGTTGTGCTTTGGGCGTCCCGAGTTCGAGTCCCGGCTCGCAGGCCTGACTGATCCCGTCCCCACCTCTCTCGCACCCACTTCGCTTTCTTTTAACCTACTGTCCTTATTATTATAAATAAAGGTATAAAACGGCACATTGTATATATAAAAAATGCATAATATACAGCTGTAAATAAAGAGAACTGAACTAAATCGAATCAAGGGAACAAAACCAGTCACTACACTATTAATAACCAAAGCCTACTAGTAATATAACTTATAATATATTTATAATTATGTAGAAATATAGATACATAGTTTCTGTTCATGACACATAAAACTGTAAACAATGAAGACTACAACACTTACAGAAGGCAGAACGGACGGCTTCAGTACAGCAAGAGTGATTTTGGACGTTTTACCGTCGTAAGTCAATCCCTCCATCTCCACGGTGTGGAACTTATCCTCCGCCTCAGCTCCCAAACACACCTGAGTTTATGGGCAATTAAAATGATTAATCTACAGCATCGTTCATTAGCACAGTTATGATGAACATTGACAACAATATTCCTAATACAGAACTGAACGCAATGTAATAGAATAGAATGTGATTGAACCAGTTTAGAATTTTATGCCTAATAGAGTAGAATCGTCTGCTACTATTAATTCTATGAAGTAAAAGATAATAGGTTAGTGGATTTAGGGTTTTAGCTGAATAGTTTTTTTTTTAAAGTGTAGCGATTTACAGGAGTTATAAAAAAACATTGATAACATGCTGCACGTGCTGATTTCAACAAACATAAAAAAAAATCATATAATCATGCATTTTTTCAGGAGTAAAGGATTCTTTGGGGTTTAAAATAATATTTAAAAAAAACAGAATAGAACTATAGAGAACAAGAAATAATATTATAAATATACAAATATTTTTAAATAGCTAAAGGAAAGGGAAAATATACAGGACAAACAAAATAAAATAGATTAGGTAAGAATACAATCTTAATACATTTTACGACTGCACCTCACAACTTCTGCATTTATCTTTGAGGTAAGACTGATTAAACTATTCCATGCAGAACTGAATATCTGTGCTAGTGACTCTTTTAATGATATTTCATCATTTCTTCTTCCTCACCGCCTTGAGTGACAGCTGATGTTCAGCCTCATCCTCATCCACCTCAACTCTGTGCTCTTTCTTATCAGCTTTCAATGAGCAACCTGTAGGAAGAAGTCAGAAGTTATGTTTTATTTATTAATGTTGTATACTTGGATGCATTTCAAACAACATTCACATAATACACGACATCCTTTATAAAGGCTGTAGACACGAGATTATAATAAACTCATTTTATTTTAAAAGAAAAAAAGAAAATAAAATTTGAGCTCACATCAAGATTAGACTATAAACAAAGGCAAACTCGATGCACGAGGCTAGCTGCATTAGCAACAACTCTTTTATTGAAATGCAATACCACCTTAGACGCATGTCATATGAATGCATAATACTGATTATTGAATATATATGATTATGCAACGTGATATTTTTTTTCAGCTCACCAAATAAATACATCTGAGGTCGGCTGAGATCTTTAATGTTATCCTCCATTTTTGCGCCACAGAGGGTCCTGTTAATCGTAGTTCCGGCGTGTTGATTGACATTTGAATGGACGAATGAGAATGCATAGTGGGCGGGCTTTTGAACGAGTTGTCCAATAGCATTCAACCTTGGTGATAAAGGAAACTGCCCTTTGTTTGCTTTTTTCATGCTTTCAGTACCAGATGTATCCGCCAGATGACGCCATATAATAACTATTCATTACGCTTGCTGCTTCATCCATCAATGCATTTTCCAAATCGTTTGTCCTCTGTAATCTTTTTTTTTTTTAATGTAATAGTAATATAATGAGCCGAATGCTTTATTCTGATGATTTAATGCAACTTGACATCTATCCCAATAAAAAGGAAGACATTGTATTATTATTATTATTATTATTATTATTATTATTATTATTGTTGTTGTTGTTGTTGTTGTTGTTGTTGTTAAAATCATTGTTAAAATGAAATACCAATAAAATTAGTCTTTCCATTTTTATTTATTTGTTTTTTGTTCAGCAAAATAATTGCAAGTATAAAATATATTAGTAATATATGATTAAAGATACATTTGTCTTTGTAATATGTTTTGTAGCAAGCTTGAAAACACTAAGAAATAAATATTAAGACCTTTATAGAATTCTATTCAATTTTTTATGAAGATGCGTTCTAAAACTGATCAGTTGCTATAGTAGCAGCAGGTTCCATTAAAGATCCTTTAGGGCCCTATTAATAGTTATTTGTTCACTTATAGAACATGTCTGGTCAACCAAACACCTTGTAAACACAATAACAAACCGAATTTTACGACCGTAATACAAAATTCTACTTAATTTTTATGAACATAAATTGTAAAGATGATTTGAGATCAGTTACAAATTTATGTTTATTTTAGATTTCGCAATAGAACGGCTAAGCTGAAATGACGTCACTTAGTGAGTTAAACGCGCTCCGAAGCATTGATTCGAAACATCAAAAGATTCATTACGTTTTCGAAGCTTCGTTTCGAGCGCTCGGCTGCCGCTCTACTCTATGCGCTTTGTACTTGTTTACTAGCGCGTGTCGCTTCTCGACTATTTATTAAACTCTCCAGAAGATTTACTTGATTTCCCATTCACAAGAACAAAGCTTTTTGCTTTGTTAGAGGTGACAGCCATAAAAAAGGACTAAGATAATCGCTTCCACCCTTCATGCAGGCTCTTGGTGAAAACAGCCAACTTGAAAGAAAACCGATCAAAACAGCCAGCACTTTAACGTGAGTGACCCGTATATACATAAAGACACGCCGGTCTGATTACACACCCCAAAACACATGCATGCCTGTCGGATCTCAGGGTTTTACAGAGCTCTTCTATAGTCGCTGGGCCCTGTTAATATTCACATTAACAATTATTTCTCATAAATCCTCTAAAGGAGGGTGTATCTTTAGTATGGGCTATTTACCAACATAAAACTGGTTGCATTCTGACAAGCTATTTAATAATAAGAGTTTGCATAAAACAGTAAAAATAAGGATGTGCCATAATGCCAATATATTAGGACACAGGAAATCCGAGCTTTTGTGGTTAATCAACATGTTTTTCTTTCTTTTTTTTAAATTACATTTATTAATGATATCTAGTATGCAGAGGCGGGATACTTAAACACACTGAGATCACATTTATTTTTATTTTATGCATTTTTTTTTACTAGCCAGATAATGCCAAATTAGCAAAATAGGCATGTTATCCTGTGTCATATATGCCTCTAAACTATCAACATAATCAAAAAATAGCTGAAAAACCTGTTGCACAGCATCTACCGCAGGCCTTCTGTTATCTGATTGACAGTTTATATATTTATTGTGTTTAATGTGTTTGTTTTTTTACACTGAAATTTATATTGTCATTCATAGTTTTAAGATAATATTTTACTGGACTGAAACACCCTGAGTTTACTTGATTATCCATACTTTATATTATATCTATATGTATCCGTGTGTGTTAAAATGTGATTAGCACTTAAACATACTCTTATTAAGATATATAGTATTATTGGGAGAAATAGAATGACAGCTATTTTTTTATATGCATATTATAATATTTGAATTAGACTTTTATACAGTTATAAAAAAGACCTCATTGAATTGCATGACAATCAGAATTTCATCTTATTATTTGGCCATGCAGATAACAACATCCTCACCAAATTGCAACATTTTTCTCAGTTTGGCCTCAGAATGAAATCTCTCTCTCTCTCTCTCTCTCTCTCTCTCTCTCTCTCTCTCTCTCTCTTCAGGTATGAGTGTCTTATTATCAGTTAAATGTTCCATTGCAAAAGGTTAGACTACTCTGATTATTATTTCATATGGCAGGCTTTACAGAGTTCATAGGCCTGTCTTTCATACTTTATAGTAATGATGATTTCAGTTCTCAAACATTTTCCTAACTTCTCGCTTTCACAGAAATGTTTTCGCAGACCTGTATCTCATTTTGGAAGAGAACCAGCTTTCTGATTTTCACAAACACAGATGTGCAGATCAGCCATTTAGATGTGTCAGTAAAACTACAGGTATAGCAGATGCGTTGTGTGTTGCTTTACTGTTGTGACGCTCTTGATGGCCAGACATTTGGTAGAGATTGTTCCACAGATGCTATGAAATAGCCTTATTATGTTACATTAAATTGTATAGTGAGTGAGTGTCCCATAGTACTCCATTCTTTTCTTGATAAAAAGAACTAGAATTCTTTTTGAGGACTTGAGTGACTAGACACATAGATAACCATCACTGCATCTGTATAAAGATAAAAAATAAACATCAATGTAGTCTATTTGAAGCACACCAACACTCTTACAACCATAAGTGCTTCACGATGCCATAGAAGAAACTTTTTGTCTAAATAGTTCCATAAAGAAACTTTAACCTCTGAAGAAGGTTCATCAGCTTATAAAAAGGTAAAAAAGAGATAAAGAACCATTGACTGGGTGGTTTCTATGGCATTGCTGTGAAGTACCTTGTTAATTTTAAGACTGAATACATTTCAAGTGAGATGTTTATATTTATTATATGCATGATGCATGGTTTTCACTCTTCTTGTATGTTCAGGCTAAAGCTTGTTGTTCTTTGAATCCTTTGTTTATGTATTTGTGTTTGTGAAAATGCAGTGCGGTTGATCTTTGAACCGTCGGACATCCGATTTAATCTGAAATCACAGACTTATTGTGAAGAACTGGAGGCCATATAGGTCATATTGGTTTGTAGCGCCAGTGAGATAAACAGGAGCCTGTCTAGGAACATTGAGTGAGATAGGAAGTGTGATACTTTAACCTCTCGCTTCTTTCTCATCTTGTGTGGTAACATTTTATTGGCTGAGGTGGGGGCCCTCAGGTAGATAGGGCAAAAAAAACATGAAGGCACATCAGCAGGAGAAAGAGAGGCTCGGAGCACCTGTGGCCAAACACAATAGAGAGTTTTCGAAAACAGAGGCCGAAAGGAATTCCAGCAAAATGAGCCAAGTCACGTCGCAATGGCAGAATAGACAGGAAGATGAAAGCGGCTGAAAGACTGACAGAGGAAATGAGGGTAGGAGAGGCGTCACCGCAGCAAGCGACTCACACTGACAGGATCTAAACCAGGCGAGATGGCATCAAACTTGGCTAAACACAGCAGGAGTGTGATGGCTAAAACAGACAGTTGCCAAATTGTTGTTTTGCTTATTGTATAGGCCGATACATTTGACGACAGCTTTATAATAGAAGAGAATACAGAAACAAAGAGAAGTTTGAGCAACACTGTAAAAAAGAAAAAAAAAACATAGAAAACCAGTTAATGTCCTTGGCAGATAATTACCAGTACATTTTGTGTTAAATTTACAGACATTTCCCCTCAAACCTAAAACAAAATTCTAAATAATGAATTCAAAACACCTGTAAAAAATAAATGAATGCGGAACATTCTTTCATATTATGGACTTATTTAAGAGTGAATATTTTACTTGATAAATTATACTTCATTTAAATTCCATTGAAATCTAATATTTTAAGTACATAAATCTAACATTATAATTTTTTTTTATATATAGTTTGTGCTTACCAATGAAAGCATAACAGTAATATGCGAAATATTATGGCGATTTAATATAACACTTTTTTTATTGTAATATTATATTTTAAGGTGTAATGTATTTTAGTAGTATTTATTGTACATGACTCACTACAGTTTCACAAGACCACTCTAATATGCTGATTTACTGCATAATACAATTTTTAATAATGATTCTTGTTATTATCATCAATGAGGAACAGGTCTTAGGATGTTTTGATAAGTTCAAGCAGCATTTATTTGAAATAGAAATCGTTTTATAAATGGCTTTCCTTTGACTTTTTTTATCATTTTTATGTGTATTTTTTTTATAAATTAATTAAAATGTATTTATTTAAAAAACACCCCAAAACTATATGTACATTTTAAGAAGTTTAACTAGTTATGTTATTTCTACTCCATTTGACTTTAGTTAGCAACCTGATTTTGTCAGATTCATTCAATCATATTAAATTCTATTTTTGACTTAAATACAAGTAAATTGGATCTCATAACACAAAATGCATTTTTAGGTTACCTGAAGAAAATAAAAATAAAAAAATTTTGAACAAAAATATGTTATTTGAATGTCGTCAGTAATTCAGAAATAGTTTGCAAGATGTTAATATGTTTAATTTGCTCGTATGAGAGTAAAATTCGAAAATTATTGTATAATGAATTTTAAAACAGGCCAATCACACAAATCCAGCAGAATTGTTGTTTCCGTTGAAAGATGTTTGTTTTCCAGCTGTGGTTTGTGCAACTGCTGGTTCCTTTCTGTAAGCCACAGGCTGTAGAGCGCTGTAATCAGTTTAGCTCTTTAGCATTTCCTGGGAGATGCAGTCGTGTGTAGAACAGAATGTAAAGGCTCATTTACTGCGGATAAAACTGCTATGATTCCACGTCCCCTCCCTGTGTTACGTGGATATCACTCTGCTGTGGTAACCAATGAGGAAACTGCTGTTTTGACTGCTGTCTTGGCTCTCGGAGATCCCATCAGTTGTTTACGCCCTTACGGTGTCTGGGTGGACATGGGTGATGAATGCTTTCAAAATAGTTGTCAAGAACTTGTTTTTGTATACAAACTGTACTCGCAGGTTCTCACCAGCAGGTTTGGACAAGTTGACAGTGAATGATAATTTTGGCTTAATATAGGTAAAATGTAAAAGTGGCGTGTTGTTATCGATGTTAAAATAAGCCATTTGTTGTATGATTTCCCCCAAAAAATGGTGGTGGTACTATCAAAACCTTGTTTTTTTTAGCATCCCTATCAGCCCAATATTGGCTCAACCAAATTGAATGAGTTTAAAACTTCATTCAAACGGGGTGTTTTTACTTTAATGTCAAACAAGAACCTTTTTTGGTTCCTCATAGAACCTTTCAATGAATGGTTCTCAACGATCTAAAATATAAAGAACCGTTTTCCACTATAAATGCAATGGAAAGATTTCATAGATTTAAAGGTTCTCACATGGAACTATCAATGCCAATAAAGGAATAGCATTATTTCTGCTATTCTATAATCAGTAGTTGTGCAAAAATAACAGATTTCACCATTTATAGTATTCTAAATAAATGTTACACAGGATGAACCAGAAGTCTTAGAAGTCACAATTCTTTTTAATATAAAACACCTTGAAACGTCACGTCATGAAGAATCCATAGAGAGTGCCTCCATAATTGCTTCCAAATTGCGTTATAGTTAGGACTCCAGCTGGACAGAACGAACAGTTTTTAGTCCATTTCTTCATACAGGAAATGTAGAGAACATGCATCACAAACACATCTTACAAAGTCCAAAGAAAAAAAAAATAAACACAAATAAAAAGAACAAGAATGAACGAGTCTGGGGTTGAGTCAGTCTCCTTGATGCCAAATGGCACGTAGACAAACAGCCGTCTTGATGGGTGAAATTCATCAGACAGCTTTGCGGTTTTGGGTTGGAAAGGACAAAGCCCCTCTCTCTCTTAGATGGGTAGCTGAAGAAAGAGGAACGAGAATGCAGCGTAAGGGACGAGCAAATGACCAGTCAGATTCAGGTGGGAATGAAAATGTGAACTTAGTGTGCTTGTTTTTGTTTTGATTAGGGTTTTCTTTAATTAGCATTTTTGTTCCATGCCTAGACTTAAATATGCATGTTTCTGACAAATGATAAACAGATACAAAAAAATCCCTGTTTGTTATTGGGTTTATCTAGCGGGTATTTATCACAGGCTCAAAGCTGATCCTGTCAAAAATCATTGCAATTGAATAGAATCTTTCCATATATGATTGGAAAAGCTAGATCTCTTCTACCATCTCACAGAAGAAAAAAAAAAAAGCGTATGGCTTGGTACAGATGCTCATGAAGTGAGTCCAAGTGAGAATGTCAGAGATCCACCTAGATTAAGTTCTAATTGGCGTCCTATAAAATCCTTTCTCAGTTAACTAGCACTCATGAGAGTTGTGGGTCAGACCACAGATGCGACTGAGGTGACGGACGTCACCTTGTTGTCTTCGGCCCAAGGCTGTAAGTTCTGCAGGGCGTAAAGCGAGGAGTTGTGTAGGCAGAGAGGGTCTTGTTGGAGCGGCTGACTCAGGGTCTTCTGAAAGGCCTCCTGTTGAAGCTGCAGCATCAGGCGGCTGGCTTGCTGTCGCTCAGCCTCTCTCTCCTCAGCGGTCTGCCTCCTGTCATCAGAGACGCATGATTGAAGTCAACATGATGTGCAGTGACAGAGACCCTTTTCAAATACAAAAGCGGATTATGTCAACTAACATGTTTATCTGGTGCAGGTCCTAGGCTGGTTTTAATTACCTTGAGAGATCTGAGCTCTCCGCATACACAAAAGACATGTCATGCCTTTGTGAAAAATAACAATATGTGTGTTATGACTAAAGTCATTTTGAATGAAATGCATGAATGTTAATGGTTCTGTACATTTAATAATGTACACATGAGGAGCCAACTGGAGCTGTCAGCATAAAGATGGGAGTATTATTATATAACAGTACATGACAAAACAATGAATAGATGCTATTTTATTGGTCAGGGACCCTATGTACTTTGATAAATCAAATATGATTAAGTCTTCGACCAGTTGCATTAACTTAAAGGGATAATTCACGCAAAAATTTACATTTTATCATCATTTACTCAACCTTTTGTCATTTGTCATTGTGATTTTCATTGTATGGACAAAAAAAAAACTGTAGACAAAGCAAAGACAGAATTGACATTTTTTGGTGAACTTTCCCTTTAATGTCCAATTTACCACAAGTTTGTTCAATTTGAATTAAAAAAATAAATAAAGTTGATTTGACATCCCCTTTTCAAGGTTAGAAGGCATGGCTAGGCAGAAAACTAATTTTGAGTGTAACATAAGTGTTACAACTAACAGGCAAATTAAAACATATTTCAGGTAACATAAATTCATTTATTTTAATTTTATAGTTTTTTTTACTTAATTTTTTGGCAGCATCAAAATAATGTTTTTCCCTGCATTTTTTAGAGGCTTACTATTGTAATTAGTAATTCAAATGTGTATTTTCTTTTTTTTTTTTTCTTAAAATAAATTAAAGAATTAACATTTATAATGTCCTAGTATTTGATCACATTTAAATGATGGTTCGCTGATCACTAACAGCATGGAAAATGCAAACAGAAACAGTGCATTTTACTCCAGGTTTCTCAGGTTTGTTGTGGTGTAAAATATTCGACTGTAGTCTACAGACACTTTGAGAATGAAGGATGTATTTGCGTGTCGATCGTACGGGTAACAAGCCTGTGATCAAATGAGCCAAGTGCAATCGCATTACAGTGATGCATTTAGCTGTGATGTGTGGCTAATGGATGCCAGGCGGCAGGTATGGAGACCCTCATGGCGGACAGATTTTGTCATGGAGGAAGGAGTCATTAGGATGTATGATTTCATGCATTCATGACATCTGAATCCATTCTGAAATAAACTGTTTTCAGTGTTGCTATTGATATTCAGGTTCGGTTGGTATCCAGTGGTGAGGTAAGCTTTACCAGAATTTAATTCCTAAGAGACCATCTAAAAGCAAAGCGACCACGCTAATGAATGTTTCCCAGCAGCTTTCAGCAGATACAGATAATTGCTGAATTAAGTTGAGCTCCATAAATATTGACGAGTAGGCATACTGAAACAACCATAATAAATTTTTATTTGTTAAAGGCCATGACTCAGCTTCATTATAAATAAATCATGTTCAGCCAGCTCCCTCTTCTATTGCAGCCTGTTGGTAAAACCAAAGGTAAGTAAGCCAGCTCTTAATAAGATTGGGCACTTATTTGCTTCAAAAGAGCCAACAGCAAAAGGTTGAGTAGATTATGGGGAAAGGATGGACATGATCTCAATTATTCAGAAGTATAGGTACTGCATGGACAGCAAGTTTCCACACAGCCTTTTAAGAGCTTGAATGTTTCTGCTTGGTCAAGGCAATCGGTGTCAAATGTTAAATAAATAAACAAATAAAACGCAATCCTCTGCAAATTTACAATATTATTTTTTCACTAAACACCCTTTTCACTTAAACTGTTCTGACCAAATTAGCTGCTTTAGGGAATTATATATAATCAGATACTGACAACAAAAATTATTTGAAAGCCTTGGATTCAGATCGAAATAATGAATTAGTTACAACAGCCTTATACAGCTTTATAGTGAAGACTTCTAGGACTATATAGCTATTATTTTCTATTCGTGGATCCAATATATTTCCACTCACCTCCATTTTGTTCTTCTGTTTTGAAACCAGGTTTTGACCTGAGCGTCTGTCATCTTCAAGGCCTTGGCGAGCGTGGCGCGCTCCGCGGACGCCAGGTACTTCTGCCGGTGGAAGCGTTTCTCCAGCTCGCAGATCTGCACGCGACTGAACGACGTGCGGGGCTTTTTCCGTTTCGGTGGAGTTCGGTTCTGGTACGGATGACCGATCCGTCGTGTCACGGAGAACGGTGAGAGAGCAGCTGAAAAACAAAACAAAACAAAAAAACAATGAATTCAATAACACTGAAAAGAATAACATTCACGAAGAGCCATTAAATTTAAAAAAATCATAGCCAATTAGTATTAGCCTAATGAAATGAAATCTTGATTACAATAATTCTATATTAATTTGATAATTTTATATTAGTCCTGTATAAATGCAAATCCATTTTGGAAGAAAAAAACGTTATTGACAAGTTTTCTTGTTCAATGCCTTTAATGTTTTTGGGACATCTTAATGGCATTATACCGTCTTAACAGTGGAATGAAATTCATGGTCATTAGGACAGAAACAAACGAACGCCAGGAGGGTCTTTCTGAGCCTATTTACATATACCTAGGCTATGTTCTGGAACATTAATTTAATTTGATAGGTAAAAACATAAGTCAAGATTAATAATATTGATGATATAGCGATATTTCGACACGCACTTAGAACCTTAAATAAGCTCACGTTTTATGTGATTTGAATTTGTGATTAGTTTATCTGAACTGAACATAGTGTTCGCTTCGAGTTCCGTTTACCTCAGTCGAACGCACTGATCTTTATATATATATATATATATATATATATATATATATATATATATATATATATATATATATATATATATATATATATATATATATATATATAGGTCAGTGGTCACCTTTAACTTCAGCACATACATGGACATTTTTATTTCAGGCTTATATAACACAAAGTGCTAGTAGCAGTGAACTCAGGCTCATTTCTCATTCAGTCCTTCTGTATTGTTTATCCATTATTCATGGTTTTACAACAGAGGTCTTGATTGTTGCATTCAGAATTCTTTGTATGTATTTATTTGAATTTCTTTTCACCTTTCCCCTCCTTCCTGTTTTTCCCCACCAATGTCCCTAATAGAAGCAGCTGTGAATAAGAATAACCGATGTGGACAGTTTGGCACCTTTCCTAGATGCATTTGAGCCCAATTTTGACACTATATGTCACTTTATAAAATTATAAATGCATTAAAGCAAATACTACTTGCTATACATATATCAGAAACTGTGTTTTTTCAGTATTTATGGGGATCACAAATGATTCCTATGGTGGGACCTTTTCACCAAAGGGTAACAAACTGGAACCCAATCAAGGCCTCTGTGGCGGTTAGGAGTCTAAACAACATTGTTTTTCTGACCGTGTATAGTGTCCTGATGTTTTAGCAGTGTTTGTGCACCTGAATAAAATGAAAACACAAATGCATCGCAGGTTGCACATTGCTGTTTATAGTGCACAGGGACGTTCATTTGCACATTTCGAACAGCATCTGTTAGTAGTGATGCTGCTACATTACCCAGTGATGCTACCATTTTACACAATGGTGTAAAAAAAAAAAAATTATAAGCATGTACACATTCAAGAGGACCAAATAAGAATCAACCACTGGAAAAACTTGTGTCAGCCAATAATATGAATTTTGCACCTCACATATGCTTGTTTTAATTTAGTAATAACATATGATTTATGATATGTTATGAAAAACTATGAATGTAATAAAAAATAAATAAAAAAAATAATTCACATTTTGGCTTCCACTGCACTATATTTTGAATGGGGAAAAATATGTTTGATTCAACAGAAGCCAAAAAAAAATTAATATTGAACATTTGAAGAAAATGTAAACAAGGACTGTACAGTGTAGATGCAACTCTGTGAGAAAAAAAATATAAAAAATAAAATCAAGCAAAGATATTTCCAAAACATTATAATGCAATAATTTATATAGACAAATATATATATATATATATATATATACACATATATATACACACACACACACACACACACACACACACACACACACACACACACACACACACACACACACACACACACACACACACACATATATATATATATATATATATATATATATATATATATATATATATATATATATATATATATATATATATATATAATTCAAATTAGACCAGAGAGTGACCTTTGCTTAATGTGTTTTGTTATTCTTGTGGCTGAACTTGGGTCTAGCAATGGTTGGCGGGTCATGTGTGAAGACAGAGTTGGAGTTCAGATAATACCATGTTGGGGATCTGTAAATGTCTGTTCTTGGCCACTCAACTACATTCATTCACGTACTTCTGTAATTCAAGATTCGTCGGTGGCTCTCAGAAAAGCTTCTCAACAGTTCACACTAGTCACGCTGGGATTCCTCAAGGTCTGTCATGAGGTCAGTCTGACACTGAATCTGTTTTGGGCAACCTCAGTGATGCAACTTAATTTATCGTTAAAACTTATAATAAAAAAAAAACAAGATGTCATGATTTTATTTATATAGGCTAGATATTTTATTTTGATCACACCATTATTAATGCTGTGAGATCATTAGTTTATTTGTCATGTTTTATTAGACGAGCAAGTAAAAAGGCTTCTGATTGGATTAAGCGCATAGACTTCATTCCTTTGCGTAATTAGATTTGCTGGCTTTTAATTAAAACGCTGATCTTGAATGACAGGCGGCACGCGTCATCATCACTTAAGCACACGGGTAATCAAAATGATCAAGAGAAATTAATTTGTTTTGGTATTTAAAATGTATTTTAGATGATAAACTCAGTTTACGTGGTCACAGCTATACTTAATCGGTTTTATTTATTTATTTTTGTCTTTTTCTTTTATATGTAAGGTGTGCAGATTGCAGAACGAACTAATAGCACATTACCCAGAAACACTCCTCTGCAGATACATATGTGGGTCAAATGGAAACAAAAACAATCCCCGTATTCAGTCTCGACAGCAGAGGGAATTCTAAATGATTAGTCTGTGTAATAAAATTTATGGTGAGCACATCAAAAAATCAAAGCTTGCCTTAGAGAATATGCGGCCAGTAATAAAATCAGTTATACGTGATATCACCTTCATGCGACAGCCCCTGCCTTTCCCATTGCGCATATTACCTTTGTAAAAATCTAATAAATATACATGTAATGGATTCAAAGCGCGATATTGAAATATAACATGGGCATTTGTCGCTATTTACGCGCAGTGAGGCAAAACAGAATGTGCCTTTAAATTTTCTCTCCAGCTGGGAATTGAAATATCGAATAAAATAAAATAATTGTCAAGGAAAGCCATAAACCGTCCGCTCGAGAGCCTCGTCGTCCCTTCAGACACTGTCACCATGGCTACGCAACCTCGTCTCAGTTTCATAATCATTTGTATTTATGGGTGGGAAAGATCATTATTGTCATTTCAGATAGAGGGGCATCCACATGCAATTTCATTTAGCAATTTCTCCAAGGCCAGTGATATCAGATTACGACCATCGCCTCCCCTTGTTGTGATGCAGCTGGACCCAACAGTCCTCTCCAGCAGCGGTAATACAAATAAATTTACCTACTGATGAATATACTGTTATGCGCATAAGTAGCCTACAAGCGACTGAGCCTTTTCAGAGCACGCGCGGAAACAAATGCAGACCGTTTGAATTAAGACACCAAAACGTGCGTTTTTCGCGCCATCAATTTCAAAATGGTCGATTATAGCATTTATTGTGTTTCCAGAGTTATATTTATACTCCCTTGCACGCCGCAGTTGTCACCAGTGCTGTTAACAGGAACAGAGAAGCCGTGCGTAAAGGCCGTTACCATCACCAGAGCGCCTGTGTTTATTGACCGGAGAACGACTGATCTGTTTATGCATTTCTGGATTTTTATAAACTTGCAAACTGCCAAGGAGTCAATTAACAAAAAAACATGTGGTATAGCCTTTCATCGCCTCCCAATCCGGCATGATATGTCCGGCCTGCAGTGCATATCGAGTCTCAGGCCTGTCTGTGCAGCTTTACGCGCCGTGACACTTGTGGTGAAATGCAGACATGCAGTTCAAGCTGACGGAGAAAATAGTTGGAAAAAGAGAAACCAATTCCAGACAGTCACCGTGACTTGTGCATTATGAATAAGTGGCTCTGGTTCCTTTGGATGACGCTGGGAGAGAGGCATCAAATAATTGCAATTGTTAAACTATATTGTAACTTATACATTTAGTATAATTTAATGTAAATATCTTGAAAATGAAAAGACCGTGTGGTTTTGTGTTTTCAATGTTATATATAAATGTGGGTGTGGGTGTGTGTGTGTTAAACATATTTCGTTTAAAAAACTGATATATGTCCTGCTTTACCTTGTATCCACCGCAATTCAAAGGCACGAAAGAGATGCTATATAATAAACGAGTGGCCCAAAGTGACTATGAGTAAAATTGATAAGCATATTTACAAAAGAGCTTTTGCAGTTGACATATCATTCTCTCATTTGAATAATTAATGAGAATAGAGCGGAATTCTGAATATTTAATGCGCAGAAATCCATATTCTTCCTCATCTTCATCTCACTGTGGGTGACGTCATCTGAAGACGCGAACTGACCAGATGGAAAACCAAAGAGGATGTTACGACTACAGACGAGACACAAATAACGTGATGCATAAATCTCTTATATTTCTTATTCATTATTTTGAATTTATTTACTAAAAATATACATTCAAATTATATATAGAATTATGTATATTAAAGCGTATAAATTAAAAGAGCATTCACGTAATAAAATAATTGTTTCATTTTCTGTAACTAATCAAGCACAGGCATTGCTATTTTTCTTTCTTTGTGTGTGTGTGTGTGTGTGTGTGTGTGTGTGTCCCACTTGGAAATGTTATCCAAAATCGTCCTCTGTTGGATCTCTATTGGTATTACGTTTGCGTAGATTAAAACGATTTGTCAACATGCCATTACACATTACTACTGGCTGTGGCAACATTTAGCTCCCTGCAAACAACTGTATCATGATTCATTTGTCGTAAAGGCCCAGAGAGACAGTAGCTCAAGAATATAGATGTGACTTGGTGTCATAAAACCATTGCACAAAAAATTGTGATTTTGAAAGCCACTGTGTTTTTATGAGCAATACACACGTATAATATCCACAGGCCGAGATGATGTCGGTTCTCCTTCAATGCAACATCATGGCCTCTCTCAAATAAAATCTTATTGTGCTGGTTCAAAAGATTGTCTCGTGTTACTCCTCAATCTTCTGATGGGTCGAGTGGTAAAGCTAGTGGAGTGTTTAAAGGGTTTCCGATATTAATTCAAGCACAATGCTGTGTTATAGACATCAGAAGTGTTTTAGCAGAGAAAAAGGAAAAACGTCAACTTAAATATAAACACCTACTATTGGCAAAAAAAATAAAATAAAATAAATGCAAACAAAAAAAAAACATGTTTTAGAGTAAAATCTATTTGGCTTTAAAAAAATTAATTCTTAAATAATCTTAAATTATATGGGCCTATTAAATAGATTTATTGGTGCTGTGTTCCTTATTTTTGAATAAAAAGCCTTACTTTTGAATAAAAAGCTTCTACTAACTAAATAAATGTAAATGCAAAAGACCATTGTACATTAAAATAGGCTACTATTTCTTTAAGGTAGTACGGCACAGAGTTAAAAATATTTTAGTAGAAACGGATCCTGAAAAATAATAGGTTTTATTTTTTTCATTCTTTATAGCTACAATAATAAAATACAATTCATTATTGTAATCTTGAGACGTATTGTTCGATTTTAAAAGTAACAGTGCAAGTAATTTCAGTACAAAACATACCGTAGCAGTTTTTTTTATATATAGGCCTGTGTTTTGTTTGTTTCTATTAATGGGAATGCTGCTGCTTTTCTTTTTTTTTTCTTTTTTTATTATTATTATTATTTATTTTTTTGTGATTCATCGTCTTAATTTATCCTATAAGAAAATCACTGCGAAATCTGCGATTTACATTTAATCTGCAATTAAAAAAAAAAAACCTTCCGAACTAATAAAGGGAATTTCTCATTGTTAGTGAATAACACTGACCTTAAAAGTCAGCAACAAAATGAATCGTCCGTTTTTGTTGATGTTGCTCATAAGCGTGCCCTTTTTTCTAACAGAAGCAAGACGTATTCTTCTTTTGGCAGTGCTGTAAATATCTTCAAGTCTTACCGGTCAGCCGATCTTTCGCAAATCTTCTGCTGCTCTCCATCCAGGGGAACGTGAAGCTGGCGGGGCTGCCCATGCTAGGTATCCCCGGCGCGATGCCCGGTGGATGGGCAGAAGTCGGGGGGTGAGGTGCGGGTGGCATGGGTCTGTGGGCCGGGACGCGGATGACACCACCTGCGTTCCCTGAGTTCACGTTAACGTTCATATTCATGCTCACATTCATGTTCATGTTTACGTTGTAAGAACCTGCCAGTCCCGCCGCCATCGAACAGGCCGGATTGTACATGCTGTTGTAGCCGTTGCCATAGACGTTCGGCGCGAGCGCGTAGTCCGGGTCGCCGGTTCTGCTCGGCAGCATGCAGCTACTCGGTTGGTCCGAGCCATTGAGAATCTGATCTATTCCAAAGCTGATGGGTTCGTGCTGCTGGTGCGTCTGGTTCACCTCTTCGATCCCCGTGTGCTCCATTCTTTCTGTTGCGCACAGCTTGGAAGGTTGTGATGTTTAATTCCTAAAACTTCAATGCAACACGATTTATTCCCAAAGGTACAGAATCTATTTTTAACAAACAAATATTCGTCATTGAAGTGCTCAGAGCCCATGCAATTTTATAACGATGCCATCATAGGTAAAAAACAGGGAAGAACACAAATTTACATGGATTCCTCCGCAATTAATTCAGCATTATCCTGCACTTTTTTGCATTGCGTCTGGTTCTTTTTCAGTTCCATAATGATGGCTAAAAAGCAACTCGACAGTAGAAAGGTCTCAGCGCTCACGGTTTAATCCCGACGTGATGAGTTGCCAAGTTGTAGCAAACAAACCGGACGCGTCTCCGGAGTGGTGCCGTCCCTCAGAAAGGCGCACGGCCCAGACTTGAGCTCATCACTGTTATCTAAAGTGAAGTGTTAACTGTCCGATACGTGCATATTAATTGTCGTGAGCTGAAAATGTCCTGTTCACGCTCCTCTTGAAGTGATTTCGAGCAGGTGAGACAAACCCCTTCTGCCCAAACTCTGTCACGCGCCTCTCCATTGGCTCTTGCGCACTTCTGTATAGACAATGCCTCGCGCCTGCACCCCTCTCTTAAAGAGGCCGCTTCTGTTTTTCACCAGGGCTGTTGTGTTGTCGTTAACGTTGAAAAATAAAATGTTTCATATTCCTAGAACAGAGCAATGTAGTGGAATTATAAAAAAGTAAATAGAATGATGTAAGTCGTTTGTAATAAAATAATATGTTTTATTATTATTATTATTATTATTATTATTATTATTATTATAAGTCAGTGTGGTGTAACCAACTTGCAGGAAGCTGTTTGTTGTCATGTGACAGGAAAAACAACTGTGAGCCAAGGTCAGTTTTATCTTTTACCTTTTTATGAAACTCATATTGACTAAGAAAACGTATTCATAATCATGATGTCTATTTAGTATTTACATTTTGGTATTATTTTCCAAAGATTTTTTTTGTATTATAGAGTTTAAGGTTTTAAAGATGCAAGTTATTTTATTGTTTTTACTTCAATGCTTACGCCTTTTGTACTCCATTATAATATTATTATTATTATTTAATTATTATTATACATTTTTTTTATGCATCCAAATTTTTATGGGGACAGTTCACCTGCCAGTTCACCTTACATTGACCCTTGTAATAAAGTGAATTGTCGAATTAAAATACTCTGAATTTAAGATGGAATGCTAGTACTGACACTGGGTTATAGTAATAGTTAAAAGCTGTCTTCATTGCTTTAATGCTGTGAAAGATCAAAATAGCTTATAAACCACAGGGTTGATACTGTTAATTATCCCAAGGAATAAAGGCCAAACTGTTTAGATCAATTCAGAAAAAAAAGCTCTTCATGTTTTGACAAGGGTACAGAAACATGCAGCTTTACACATGGCAATGCGTTTGCTTAATCAAATGAAACTGAATTTCATTGAAGTGCATAGCCTTTGGCTGCGTAAAATAAAGGGTGAAGCCAGAGAAGCATCAGTTGCCTTCAGTGATGCAGAAGCCAGTGTGATTGGCGCAAATAATTTAACCTTTTTTTGCCCGAAGCTACAATGGAAGACTCTCCTCTTTCAATTCAATAAAAATGAAAAATGGCGCATAATAAAACCTGAAAGCAAGGAAAACGAATTTAATATATCATCGTTTTATTACGTACTTATTTCAGCTTTCGCACGAATAAAAATATTTCTCCGTAGCACAAAGTGGCTAGAGGGAAGCATAAAAATCAATTTTCTGAATACGAAGCTGTATCAATAATAAGCGCTCGTGTGTGTGTCTCAATAGCAGGAAAACATGTTGTTGGTTCTCAATGATGTCGAATAAAGCAAGCTGGAGTCGTGGCTTTTTAACAGCACGAGGTCGTCTCATCGTTAGGCTACAGGCCTATCAAAACGTGATGTTTTCTCAGACATGAAAAAAAGATGATCTTATAGGCTTCCATTGTATGTCTAATCCTTGATTGAAGACGTTTTTCAGAAATGATGATTAGGTTTCGTTGCTCGGGCAGAGTGATGATGGGCTATAGAGCATCACGGTCTTAAAGCCCATCCGAGGTCATAATGATCAGACACCACCGAGTCTGTCTTCATCACGAGGCAGTTAAGAAATTAAGATCGAACCCAATCATAATTAACAGTCCGGATTAACTATTATTCCCTGGTTTTCATTTCATGATTTCGCCCTAATGCCATTTTGTGTTATATATGCACATATGCAGTTGTAGATCTAATTTCTTGCACATTCCTATTCCTCCAGTAGTTGGGCTATTTTCCCAAAGATTGCTTTATTTTAACCACAGTTATTATCGGACTAAATGAACTGTGCTGAAAATATTTTAATTGCGTTTCTCTCTTGCTGTTATTGGGTTGAATTAAATTCCAGAAGCAAACGGTACCCCGCGTTCTCGAGTTGTTTTCGTCAGCACTGAATGTTAAATACAATTACATTTTCGCGCGGAGGCAAAATATTATCTAATGGTTACTAATTGGTTTAAGTTGTAATTATTTTTAACACTAAGAAGCGCTCAAATTATTAAACCTGACAAACCGCGCCTACCCAACTCTTGTTTCATTTCATTAGGTGCAATGGAGTGTTTATTCTAAAATCCATCCAATTAATGTCCTGCTAAAACATTGCAATGTAGAATCATGGTTTAAAACGCTATTTTCAGATGAGAAAATCTGAAATGCATGCTGGGATATTATGAAAGCCAATAAAACACTTAAGAGTCACCAAGTTCTGTGTTTTGTGATTTTGAAATAACTAATTATGTTTGAGCTATACTGAAACCTATAGCCTACTATATATATATATACCTGACTTTATAGATAGCCTACTAAAATGATGTTTGAAAGCCTCTGTATCCAAAACAAACCACTTGGTTTTTTAAACCTAATTTAGTTAGTGCCTAAATCTTTCTAAAACGGCCTTCCTGTCTCCGGGTTGAAAGCCTAATATAAGCGCTTTTAGCTGGTTGCCCGCGGGCGATGTCTTGGCAAGGCTGTTGAGTGTATATTGGGTCATTGATAAATCGGAATCTCCAGGCGGTGCTGATAATAAAGTATAAAGACAAAGCGAAGACAAAAAGAATTTGTCACAGTTCGCCTTTCGACAGACTCGGTGACCCGCCGCCCTCGCGGGTGTCCGGGTGTAACCTGTTTCACTGCGCTTTTGGAGATGCAAACAACTGCGATAGTGTTTGCTCAATATGGTGCCACGGGGATAGGAAGGCGATACCAAGCAGCACAGCTCATGACAAATGGCGATTACAACGCTACATAAAGAATGAGATGAGTCAGTAGCAAAGTAACTACTCACAGCCTCTTTTTTGACAGTTATTTACACGGACTGTTAGTCTATGCAAATTAATGTCGTGTGTGTGTGTGCGTGTGTATGTGTATATAGAGGCTATATATATATATATATATATATATATAGAGAGAGAGAGAGAGAGAGAGAGAGAGAGAGAGAGAGAGAGAGAGAGAGAGAGAGAGAGAAATAAGATAAATAATAAAAAATAAAATTAAAAACAACATCGTGACAAACAGCCATTTCAATGTCTGAACACCTGCCGGCCGTGCTCAATATGAAGCGGCACGTGGGTTTGAAAGGAAAATCCCACCCATCACAGCTGCATCCATCTATAGATTATGAGGATTGACTGTGTAATGCATGTGCTTTTTCACTTAAAAAGCAAGACGATCTTTTACACTTTACTGCTACTGTTTGTTTTTTGCCGTTTTTTTAACACTGTGCAATCTATTGCGAAACAAGCCACACTTACTAGTATATGTTATTAATATAATTAATTCATATAGGCTATGTATAATTTAATAAAATGTAGAAAAAAAGCGTTGTTGTCGTTGTTGTTTTTATATAAGTATTAGTATTATTAGTCCATTATTCCTATTTTATAAATCGTTTGTATATATACATATTATACATTATATGTGTAATTATAAATATAATGCTATTATTATTATTATTATGTTTATTATTTTTATCACTATTATTAATAAAGGATATGTATTTTATGTTTATTATTATAAAATTATTATTATTAAAATTGTAAAACTATTAGGCTACAAATATATTATAATATAAATTATAAAATAATGCTATTTGCATTATTAGTCCTATAAAAATGAAACTACTATACTATTAGCCTATATTATTTATTATTAATAAATAATATAATTTATATATGATTGTATTTTTTTTAATGTGTAGAATTATATTATGTAGGCTATTATTATAATTTAGAAATGGTAAATGTATTATTATTGTTATTTATTTAATATGTAATTATGTTACACGTTGTATAAATGGAGACTTCAGGTGTTGAGCTGATGGTGTCTTTCAACAGAGAAATGGCGGAACAGTTCTGGCTGATCCCAGCGCCTCTTAGTGTCAGTACATCCTTTTTCCTTTTTACCTTCAGCATTTCCTCGTGTGCATCTTGGCCTTGTGCCCCTCAAATGCATGTGTGTGCGCGCGCGTGTGTGTTTGCTTATGTGTATGCGCGCGCCGATGAGCCTGTCAAAGTGGGGATTCGCATCCATTGCACTATTCTCATTCTCCATCCCTCCCATGACTGTTGTGCTTTCTGCTGTAATTAGGTTGAATTCAGAGCAGATTGAATTACGTTATTCTGCATCTCGAGCTGCAGTCCTTGACTTTCTCCCTCCCCCGGGAGAACCTGGCGCCTCCTTGCCCGATCAGACGGCTTCAACTGGACGGACCGCCAAAAGGGAAACGCGCTAGGAGCGCCCCGGGATCTCCGATACGTCATCTGGTAATGTGGACTAAACGAGAGGTGTGAGGGCATGAGAGCAGGATAACATCGCAAGGTCTTGTGTGACCTGAAACAGATAAAGTGTTGGAATAATGAATTGTTTTATTCGCTTTGTCGATATGAATTTTGCGCGCAGAGGGCGTTGGGGAAAAAAAGAGATAGGAAGAACAATTTTGTTTCGGTTTGGATGTATCCAGTGTAGCCAGCATTTTATTTTTCACGTTCTGTTTATTATTATTATTATTATTATTATTATTATTATTAGCCTATTATTATTGCCGAATGAGTGAATGGGATAAACAAAAGAAAATATAACCTACTTGATCAAATATATTTATATATTGCTAATGTTTTTTCTCTCTTTTTTTTTATTGTGTTGTTGTTTTTGTATTTTGATTAACTTTACATAGCAGAATTTTTATTTTATCTACTGAAATCAAGTTTTTTAGTTTTGTTCGATAAATCAACTATTTAGGAGAGATGCACGTGTTTTAAATAAATAAATAAAAAATTTAATGCGTAAAACGAATGAACTTTTTATTATTATTATTATTTATTTTATTATTTTTATTATAATTATTCATTCTACATTTCCTTAAAACAGTTCAGGACATTTCTGGCAGTAAATGTGTTCATCTTGTAGGTCGTGTAAACAAATGAAAACATGCCTCACTAAAATATATGTATTTATGTAATTATTTGTGTGTTTGTATTTTTATTTGTTTTTATTAAATTGTCAAATGTAATCTTATGGAATGATCTATTTGCACAGACATTAATTCTGTTTCCAGCATATTTAACGTTTTCAGTATAAAAATGTTGAAATGTTAGGAAATACAGGACACAATTCCTATATAAGAGTGATTGTTGTTTCATTTTAATTGGATTAAGTTTTGTCTTTGTAGAAAAATGCATTGCACACGAAACCAAGTTTAAAAGCGATTTAATTGATTGATAACGAAATTAATCAGATATCTTTTGATATGGTTCTCTAAAAGCATGGTAAACAGAACCTAATGCTAATCAGATAGATAGATAGATAGATAGATAGATAGATAGATAGATAGATAGATAGATAGATAGATCTTGTCGCTCTTTTTCCTGAAGAGATGCAAAATAATGAAACATGTTTAATTTAAAAGCATCTGCTTCAGCCATTATTGTGTGTCTTGTGTTCCATCTTGTGTGTCTTTCGTTCCGATCGCGTTTCTACACGCGTCTCGTTGAAGTGTCAAAAGCGTAATTAAGCGTATCATTGGCTTTGTGTTGTTTACAAACCGCGAGCAGTAATTTAATTTGGTCCACCAGCCGCCCCCGGCACGGACTCAGCGCTGATGCCCGCGGGCTCCGCGCGGAGAGGGACCTTCTGCCAGCCACCTGCGGGGGTGGTCACCCGGGGGAGGGGTGGCATGGGCCAGCTTCATCAAAACAGACGGGAAATGTTCAAATGTATGTAACAATAACAGTTTGTTCACTCTCTAAGCATTCTGTGTCTCTGTTGTTTCTGTTACTATTCAAATGACATATGATTTCCAATTTAAAACTCCATGAGACGAAATATTGTACCTCAACTACAAAAATTGTTGAGCCATTGTGTTTTTCGGTCATTAAAAAAAACACACTTGTGTATCGTCAGAAATTTAAAAAGTGTATAAATTACAAAAAAAAAAAAAAAAAAAAGTAAAATAATAATAATTTATTATTATTATTAACAATAATAATTATTCATAACTTGTATTTCTTGTGTATATGAGAAAAAGATACACGCACAAAATGTATTTATTGACTCCATTTCAGACATAAAAAATATAAAAATATATAATAACAATAAAATAACTGTTCTTATTATCAATGATTTACTTTTTTTAAAACAATTAATCAAACCTGTATACTTATTGTTTTTCCAATTTTAATATTTTTTAAATTGTTAATAGTGTGTGTGTGTGTGTGTGTGTGTGTGTGTGTGTGTGTGTGTGTGTATGTATGTATGTATGTATATATATATATATATATATATATATATATATATATATATATATATATATATATATATATATATATATATATATAATTACAAGAGAGAAACAGAGAGAAAATACAGATAAATACATGGTGGAGCAGGGGTGAAGAGAGAGGGAGAGAGGGGTTTTGGTAATAATGATGTACCCTCAGGCTTAGTGCTGTCTATCATACAGCCCCCCTCTTCTTGCACTCTCACTCTCTCTCTCTTTCTTCATCCCTGCACAGTCTCAGCACAGACAGGCCTGTTGTATTAGATGGGGGGGGACCCAGGGTCTGGGCCAAAACACAGGGAGCACCAGCCTCCTAATTGATGACTCCCTTTGAGTGAAGAAAAACAGTAGCTGAGATTGATGGCCTTGCAATTTATAGCTTTTGGAATGAGTCCTAGCAGCATTAACTCAATAAGGTGTCCATCAAACTCGCCTTATAGCCCATCCTATGACCGCACTGAATGACTTTAATTACAAGGCATTTGCATGCAATATTGGGAAGACGGCATATATCTCAGGGTAAAATAGGGGTGAAGAATAATACATCATCATTTGCACTTCATCTTGATCAAAATAAGGAAGGTAATGAACGTGAATTTTATCAAGGTGAAGGTACTTCCCAATATGACTGGTGTTTGGTTAAGACTTTACAGTGTCCATGTCGAATATACAATACCTTAACAATTAACACTTAATAATAATAACAATAATACAAATTAGCTGAAAATGTATTTACCTTCTGGTCATTTCAAATGTTGATGGGTTTTATTGGTTTCGTCATCATTTGCTCACCAATAGATCCTCTGCAGTAAATGGGTGCTGTCAGAATACAGTACAGCTGATAAAAATGTCACAAGTAATCCACACCACATCAATTAGTCCATCAATGAATGTATTGGGAAGTAAAAAGGTGCGTGTTTGTAATAAAACCATGCTTAAGAGATTTTAAGTCACCAGTCCATAATTTATTACAGTTTTTCCTCCAGTGAAAAGTTTTTGTCCTCTCACATTAAAAACATGATTGTTTAGAACTGTTTTGGACTGTTTAGATTTTTAAATACTGCCTGAGCTGTACATATTTCTCTCCTGAGACAGCAATATTGTCGATGTAGGACTATTTGCTATTTGACTATTGGAAGCAATGGTCTGCACATAAAAACACCTTAATGATGGTTTTGTTTCTTGTAAAGCTTTTTGCTTTAAATAGATTAATCGAGGGGCTGGAGTCATGTGGAATACTTATGGACTATTGTGGGGGGGGGGGGGGGTTATCAGCTGTTTGGACTCTCATTCTGACGGCACCCATTCACTACAGAGGGTCCATTGTTGAGCAAGTGAATTGCAAAATTTCTCCAAATCTGTTCCAATGAAGAAACAAACTCATCTACATTCTGAATGGTATAAATTAAATATTTAATTTTACAGGGCCATGCTTTGATAACTTATCATGGGTCATTTAAGCAGAATCCTGTATCATTCTCATGAACGTAATTAGGTCACACTATATAGTTAGTTGTTTGGGGTTGCTTTTATTACATATTGTTATTTTTAATACTATAATCATTAATTAATGCAAAATTTTTATGTTCAGCACGTAAAGTGTTACCCTACATTATTGTAGACTCCCACTGTAATGGTTATTTGGAAAGTCTAGACTTGACTTCAATAATCTGTCCCTGTTGTCTGAGGGTCCTATGTGGTTTAATTTTGTACCATTTTGTTTTGCTGTTTCCAATAGCTACAGTCCGTCTTTGGCGAGTCCTGTTTTCCCAGCCATCTCAAACAAGTAATTGCATTTTCCATTTTCTCTCACGACAATGGAGCATCCACAGCGCACGTTATTAATCATAATGAGCTGTTGCAAATAAGCCCTCATGCATCACGAGCAACAAGTCCTCCAACTCATACGACCGTATGGGTCGTTTGTCACTATCCATAAATACGACCCACACGAGCGTTCTCTAAATTAGCGCCCCTATTGGCAACAGGAGGTATGATAAATGAACTTTCGCCTAAATGCATTGTGGGTTTATTTTAACATGTTTGCTATTTGCGTTTTGAATTGTTTGATTTAAACTCTCCCAGATGTTCGTGGATTTTGATGATATGGATTTTAGATGACTTCGAGACATGTACAGGTAAGGTTTTCTCCCGTCTCATAAAGTAGTCGATCGTTTATGAATAATATGAGTTTTTATTTTCAAATCGATACTGGACACTGTATGTCCTATTAAACCAGTTTGACGTTCAAATCATTTAATCGAAATCTGCAGCTTTATAAAGTTAGTTTTCATTGTGATATTCGTTTGAAATTCGCCTGTGGTGGAAAGAGGTCATGTAAAAGTCGCGCATTTACCATGTTTTTACCATAGTAACATGTCGCTGAACCATGTCACGTGTTATAAAACCTCAGTAACCACAACTCAATGTATCTCCCGTCATAACTGTAGTTTTACTTTGGTATTTGTAGTATAAACACGTTACCATGCTTTTCACCACAGTAACTGTGCTTATTGTGTACTCTTTAGTTAAGTAACACATTTGCCATGCCTTTAATACCTTTTTGTAATGTAATTGTGATTCAGTGTTTTTTTTCTTTTCAGTTTTGCAGTTTCTTCATATCACATACATCTCCAGCTCCTACAACAACATTCAGTGTCCAGCAGCTCTTTATGATGCTCTCGCTCTCTCTCTCTCTCTCTCTCTCTCTCTCTCTCTTTCTCTCTCTCTCTCTCTCTCTCTCTCTCTCTCTCTCTCTCTCTCTCTCATTTTCCTTTCCTATTTTTCTGAACTGTAATTCATAAATAAGTCACACATATTTTTCTTTCTTTCTCTTGTTCATCATGGCATATTTTCACAGCTCAGAATCAGATTTTGATCAGTTCTTGTATTAACAGGGAACTTGTACTCGAAGCTCAACTTGAAGAAGTTTCCAGTGAAGATGAAGTCCTTCAAAGGTTCGACACAGGTAATGTTGAAGATATGTAGTTATAACTGATTTACTTTAATTAATTTATCCTTACTTTATGTTAATAACCTTCCTTATAGTCCTTCCTTTCAAATATTTTGTTCACAGATCATTTCTAACACACTGTCTAAACATGTATGTATTAAAACAACAACAACAACTTGTTACTTTTTCTTTATTCCAGCTGAAAAGGAAGACCATGGGCCTGTCAAACCTTGTTTGTGGAGAGGGATGAATTTGACCATCTTGTGTGTTTACGGAGAAGACCAAAAGCTGCTAAGGCAGATATTTCCAGAGGTACGTCTGTGTTGATCTGAGCACCTCGACAGAACTTTACTGCAGTTACATTTTGCACCGAATTTTATGTTTTTTACTTTTTTAAATACCTCACGACCCCATCAGTACAAACCCTGTGCTATGTCAAAGTATTAATAATTCAAACAATTTCAGCAAATTCATATGATATTGTACAAGCGTACTCTCCAGCTTTTCCTCCTGCTGTCATTGACCATCGCCTCAGCTCTCATGCAGACTGTGTCCATTTTAAGTAGTCAGAGCGTTATATCCTAAAGTTTATATTGAGTCCACTGTATTCTTTATTAGCACCGTCTTAACCCGTTCTAACAGTACATGATATCTGTCCGCACCTCACAGTCTGCCTTTATTTCCATGTTGATTTTAATTGAACACGTCTGTTTAAAAGCAAGTCAGGAAATGCTGTGTAACTTGTCATGTGACACATCAGATCTTCAGTTAATTTGGCCAAATTAGATCATTTAAGGCTGTTCACACCAAGAATAGTAACTACAATAACTATTTTAGCATCCACACCAACATCAACCAATGATAAAGTTATGTTTATTAATATACACACTGCAGCGACGTTGATGTCTGCCACTTTAAATGATCAAGCTTTTGAAATGTGCATTTTGATTGGCTGTTTAATGTTCATCAGCTGGAAAATATATTCCACTGATGTTGTTCCTCTGTGTCATTAAGTATGGACTCATCCTTGGTATGAAGAGGTCTTTAAACTGCTTACAACAATCCTGCTGCATGTTATAGTGTAGAAAATAATTGAGAATAATATAGCTTGAAGATTCAGCTTTCTTCCCTCTCATTTTGTTAAACTCAAACGCAAGATTTTGCCTTTCTTTGCTTGTTTGTCTTCATCTTAGTCCTTTACTCTCTCCACTCACTCACACATTCTCTCTTGCTCTGTTGTAAGGTACAAACAGAGCGGATGGTTGCATGATGGCCTCTTTCAGGTTTGTCAACTGAATGTCTACTAGTGTGGCTCAGCAAGTTCCTGTCATGATCAGCCCTCTCCAAGAAAGGTTTGTAGAAAATTGTAATCAATATTCATTTAATCCTCTAACCTGAATCTTTTGGTGAATTTACTTAATTATATCTGTCTTAATTCATATGTAATAAGCAATAGTAATTAAACATGGGGTTAATAGACATATTTTTGTTTTACAGCTGAAGAGCAAAAACACAAAGAACATCAGTCCTGTTGGGGATGAGGAATGAACATGGCTCTATTGTGCCCAAACAGAAAAGAGTGAAAAGGTGCTCATCCCCATTGATGTGTCTGTATTCAAGCAATGCATTAGTACAGCATATGATGTTGATCTCTATTCAAGTCAGCAATTATCATTTTTCACATATACATCTTTTTATAAGTCCTACAATGAACAAATCATCAGGGCATCATTTCTGGAATTTGGGCAGAAAATGACTGAATATGGTGAGTACTGACACCTGCACCTGTATTCACCAAAACTATTTTTCTTATGGACTTACAGTTTTTGAAGGAGGATGAAGTCAGTTGATGGAGAAATGAAGAACGAGATGTGTTGTATATGAAGACTTCAGATGCAAAAGCCTTTAAGTTCTGTATGAAATGTTCTTCTAAGAAGAATTTTAGAAGAAAACTTCAGGTGGAACTTAGATGCCTTTGCATCTGAAGTCTTCATATGTACTATGAGTTTTCAATACATAACTGATTTGTTATGACTGTTTTTATTATTTTCTACTTGTACAGAAAGACTGCAGTAGAAGGAAAGCTGGTACTGAGAACATTTGTCTTCACTCCAGACTAAAGAGAAGCGGGTCTGAGGCCAGAGATGGAGGAGTCAATGGTCACCAAATGCAGCGCTGCAGCCTGAAACTGTGAAGACTGAATTCCCAAACAGCTGTGTGACTGCACAGATGTTACGGCCATAAAAGAAACTTCACAACTGAGAGCCAATACCTCCAACAACCTTCAACAGGAATCAATGGTATGTCCATTACAACAATTCTAAATAATAATAATATATAATTGACACAATGATTTTGTCTCTCCAGGACATCTACGCAAGGTTTTTCTTTTGTTGAGGACCGTCAGAGACTCCAGCCACACGAGCCATGGATTGCTCTCAACATCACCATCAGACAGACATTATCACAGAACCAGCACCAGCAGACTGCAAAACAAGTTCCTTCAACAGGCAATCAGACTGAACTGAACTCGTACCAGTAACACCACACACACACACACACACACACACACACACACACACACATACACACACCAGCAGCCTCATACTGTGTGCACTGCACTCTATCAGCTACACTGACTGGACTCTGACTCACTATTATTCTGCAACCTGATATTCTGTTTGCACTAATTCATACTGTACTGAAAGTGAAAGTGACGTGACATACAGTCAAGTATGGTGACCCATACTCAGAATTTGTGCTCTGCATTTAACCCATCCGAGGTGCACACACACAGAGCAGTGAACACACACACACTGTGAACACACACCCGGAGCAGTGGGCAGAGGTATATCTACAGTATACAGTGATTGTTGTTAATTGTTTTCATTTTGTTCTCTCTGTATAGTATAGTATTGCACTATATTTTCTACCTGTATTGAGCTCTTATGTATACGGTTTATATTTTTGATACTGTATATGTGTTGCAAATATATTCAGTACTTGTCATGCTGCAGTTTGCAGAAAAGCATTTTACCACCTGTATACTTGCATTCATGGTATTGTGATAATAAAATGATTTGATTTGAATTGGTCACATGACTTGTTCATCAGTTGTATTGTTGTGCTGGATAACAATTGCAAATTGTTTATGACATTGAAGAAGATCATGATAGAGACATGGATTTGAAGAAAACCAGGAGAGCTCTGATGATGAGAAGGAAACTGGATGTGATTCTTTGGTGCTCAAGACATTTCACCATGCCTTCATCTGGGTTTCTTCATCTGATTAAAATAAAATGGTTTTAATGTAACCCATTTTTATTTCACTTGAATATAATTTGTCTTAATATGCTTCTTTATCTGTCTTTATGCTGCATCCTAGTAAAATATTGCGTATGGTGTTGGATAATCAAGTATGGTGAATATTCTGTACTAGAGATGTTTTTTTGGTAGATACACCATTTAATTTTGTAAACAACACATATAATCACCATGGTTGTTTTGATGAAGACATGAACATTTAGTAATATTAATGAAATTCAGTTAGATGAAGAGCTGCATTAGAAGAGACTGCATGGACTTCATGCACAACTGAAGGTGATGAATCAAGGAAAGATCAACATGAATCCTGTTCTGTATTATAATGAAGATGTTCATGCACATTACTGATGTCTAGCTCCTGAGCAGGACAAAGATGAGACATTCTTTACAGAGATTTATGAATTAGGTATTTTATATTATGATTCTTTAAATTGCATGAATTGTATGGAACCATAAACTGCACACTGTCACACATTGTCTTACTGAATGACACATTGGCCTTGTCTGATGAAATGTCAGAATATGTATTTGTTGTCTTTGTTTACTATTAGCACTGTATTATTGCTCTTGATCTTATGAAATAAATTGAGCTCTTTCCAAATGGGCACTTATGTTGATTTTCTGGTGTCTTAATTCTAAGATAACTATGACTTCCAACTTACATAATGGTATGCTTTTGAAAAGACAACCTACAAAATGTGTCTCAACAGTTTGTTGCCAATGATGAGAATAGAGCTGTGCATTTTTTTCCTGCCCTTCCATCCCCAGGGGCCCAGTAGAGTCCCCTTGAAGAGCAAAACAATTAACATTCCAAATGGCTGTAAATCAAAATCTGATTATAGTTTCAAAAAGAAAATTGGTAGGACAACTCATTATGCTATGTTTACTAAATAATGTTTGGCACAGCTTTCAAACATTCATAGAAAAGTGCTATACATGTGTTTATAAAAGTACTCTTAGTAAAATAAAAAAATGTCAGCCTGCCTCTCACATATGTCATATAACTTTGCACAATAAACATGCTTAGATATCCCTTTGTTTAAAAAAAGAAGTATTTTTCACAATTTCATTATTAAACATTTTAAACTACATTGCCCATAAGCCTTAGCCATTCTATCGATGGAAAGTGAAAGTCATGGCGCAGTTTTTTGTAGTTCAATTAAGTTATGTTCAGGTTTAAGGTTAGGATCTCGGTAAAGAGGTAATTTCACAAAATATAGCAATGCACCATTGTTAACTGAAGGTACTATTGACGTAATAATTACAGCAAAATTTACTTTGCAACATTAAACGTTTTTTAATTTGGGCTAAAAGAAAGTCCAGTCACAGCGAGTCCTCGAGTGCCAAGTGGATTTCAAAGCCAATGAAAATCCAGTTGAGCAGAAGCGACACCCTTACTTGTCCATATACGGCCATTCATGACAGGCTTTTCCGGGTTCTTGTGGTGAATTTATTTTCACCCACTAAATATAAAACTAAAATGACGGATTAGCATTGTGGGGTAAACCTGATTCAGCAATAGATTTGTTGATTACAGTTATTTATTTTCAAACAAGGGCCTCATATTTGCGATTATACACATTCTTTACCCTAATATTAATGTACAATATTTAAGCTCAACATTTTTGCATATACTGTATGAAAAAATAATACTATATTTATATATTTATAGTGTATTAAATGTATACATTTAATCACTTGTGTGTTTTTTGGAGATGTATTTACAATCTTGCAATTTTTAGCTCTACCAGTTAAACTACAGAAAAAAAGGAAAATAATAATAAAAATAAATAAATAAATACAATTTAAAAAACAAAAGGATAATTTTTTTTTAGTAATTTCCATATCAGTGTTTATTGATATGTCAAACTTTTCAGACAAACAATGCAAATAACACCATTCTTTCTCTCTAGTTTGTCACTATGAAGAAATAAAAACAAAAAAATAATATATTATTGTGAAATATAACAACTTTTAAAAATTACTGATTGATAAAGTAACTAATAGGTACAGACAGAATTATGTAATAGAAAATCCCTTTAAAACTAAATTGGCTAATATAAAAATATATATATAAAATAAAAAAAAATGAATAAATAAATAAAAATTGTCAATTTGTTTGCAGAGAAGTTTATAAAATGCCAAATAATATTTTTACAAACCAGGAGTTGCAAGGCACCAGCTGAAATCATATTCTTTTCTTTCATTTAAAAGTGATTAACTAATTAGAAAAATATTGTTAAGACTAATATTTCACATGATTACCTCTTAATCTCCTGTAATCACTGATCGCTTCTGTTGTGAACATATGCAAGACAAACTAAAACGGTTATTAATAATTATATTTTATAAATCATTTTCAGCTGGAAAATGCATTTCTATCATTAAATGACCTTAAAGGTCACACACACACACACACACACATACATATATATATATATATATATATATATATATGGCATATAGAATACAGTAGGTGGGATGGTGATAGTGACAGGAGTGTTCACAGTAGAGATGGGAGTGTTGACTAGAGGAGAAATAATACAAGTAGACATGCTAACGACTGAGAGCAGATGTGCCACACAAGAGAGAGTGATGTGGATGCTTTTGGAAGGGCTGCTATTGTGGAGAGCTGATGGAGAAGGACTCAGTAATCTGTCAGAAATCCTGCAAGACAGGAAAAAATTGAATTTATAACATGATGAATAATTAAAACATTGACAACAAATGAAAGTGACGTGACATACAGCCAAGTATGGTGACCCATACTTAGAATTCTTGTTCTGCATTTAACCCATCCAAAGTGCACACACACAGCAGTGAACACACACACACGGAGCAGTGGGGATCATTTATGTTACGGTGCCCGGTGAGCAGTTGGGGGCAGCGCAAAAAAAGTCGTATTGCCGGGCCGAGACTCAAACCCACAACTTTATGGTTAAGAGTCAAACTTTCTAAGCACTAAGCCACGACTTCCCCCTAGCAACGGGCTAGTGGTTAAAGACAACATAACTGCAGCGTGTATAATAATAAACAGAACTTTATAATTTGTTGGTAGCGATGCTAAAATAGTCATTATAGTTATTGTTCTTGTTGTAAACACCTTTAAATGATCTAATTTGGTCAAATAAATTAAAGACCTGGGGCCGGTTGCATAAACTGCTTAAACTAATCTTTAAAAAAGTTAGCCATATAATTTGATTTACTCTAGACTTGTCATAATTGTTTAAAGTCAGTTACAAAAACATAGATTGGTCCAATTTTACTAAGAAATATGATTATCTCTTGGTTAACTGCTAGTTGGTCACAGTCTTAACATAATAGCTATGTTTACGCAACCGGCCCCTTTTGTGTCACATGACAAGTTACACAGCATTTCCTGACACAGTCTGCATGAGAGCTGAGGCGATGGTCAATGACAGCAGGAGGAAAAGCTGGAGAGTACGCTTGTACAATATCATATGAATTTGCTGAAATTGTTTGAATTATTAATACTTTGACATAGCACAGGGTTTGTACTGATGGGGTCGTGAGGTATTTAAAAAAGTAAAAAACATAAAATTCGGTGCAAAATGTAACTGCAGTAAAGTTCTGTCGAGGTGCTCAGATCAACACAGACGTACCTCTGGAAATATCTGCCTTAGCAGCTTTTGGTCTTCTCCGTAAACACACAAGATGGTCAAATTCATCCCTCTCCACAAACAAGGTTTGACAGGCCCATGGTCTTCCTTTTCAGCTGGAATAAAGAAAAAGTAACAAGTTGTTGTTGTTGTTTTAATACATACATGTTTAGACAGTGTGTTAGAAATGATCTGTGAACAAAATATTTGAAAGGAAGGACTATAAGGAAGGTTATTAACATAAAGTAAGGATAAATTAATTAAAGTAAATCAGTTATAACTACATATCTTCAACATTACCTGTGTCGAACCTTTGAAGGACTTCATCTTCACTGGAAACTTCTTCAAGTTGAGCTTCGAGTACAAGTTCCCTGTTAATACAAGAACTGATCAAAATCTGATTCTGAGCTGTGAAAATATGCCATGATGAACAAGAGAAAGAAAGAAAAATATGTGTGACTTATTTATGAATTACAGTTCAGAAAAATAGGAAAGGAAAATGAGAGAGAGAGAGAGAGAGAGAGAGAGAGAGAGAGAGAGAGAGAGAGAGAGAGAGAGAGAGAGAGAGAGAGAGCATCATAAAGAGCTGCTGGACACTGAATGTTGTTGTAGGAGCTGGAGATGTATGTGATATGAAGAAACTGCAAAACTGAAAAAAAAAAAACACTGAATCACAATTACATTACAAAAAGGTATTAAAGGCATGGCATTGTGGTTAATGATTTTTAACTACAAATACCACAGTAAAACAGTTATCATGGTAAAAAAAAAAATATGGTAAGTGTTGTGGTCACTGGTCATTTCAGATTCGTTGCGATTGCCACACATTCGTTCACTGGCATTCACAACATATTTGTAAAGAAAACGTCAAACTGCACTTACTTTGACATTAATTGCAGACAATCAGAACAGTACCTTAAAAAATAAACCATAAAATAAAATTGTTTACAAACCTGGACAACAACGCATGGTAAGATGTTGGGTCACGCCTCCTTTTTTTGGGTGGTAACGATGGTAACGACAGTCAAAGGTCATTTGATGACGACACACCCGACAAACGAGACTGTCGTAATACGGCCGCTAGAGGGCGCTTGATTTTAAAACGTAATAATAGGTCGTAATATGCTGCTTGCACAAACGACCTATGTGGTCGTTTTTAAGAGGAGGACAGTCTCTCACGAGAGAGAGAGAGGCACTGGAAGAGTTTACAACTTGCAAGCACAAGCATTTTGCCTCCGTTGTAATGGATTTAAAGTAAATAAATGCATGTGAAAGAATGCTCCACATGCCCTACCTGCATTTTAAGCATGTAACGGGTATTAGTTATACTGTGATGAAATGCGCTGCAGTGTTGTTGAATGATATTAATGCAACAAATTCATTTTAAATATCATTCATTTAGCTCTGAAATAGTTTAAAAATGCTGTTATTTGATGTGATGATCTGGGATAACGCATACAGTTATTTGACAGAAAACGAACTACACTGTAATATTTTTTTTTTTTTTACTTTTACAGTAAGTACAAGGAAATACTGTTTCTACTTTTTTAAGTTGCGTTAAACAGTGCTACATGCCATTTCTTTAATTTCTTTAATTTCTTTTCACACCATTGTTTCTCTGTGATGTAATATAATATATAATATGTATGTATATATAATATATAATATATAATATGTATGTATATATGTATATATGCATACATACTGTACATGCACAAACATATATAGATAATCTGATATTATCTATGTATGTAAAAATGCAATCTATTATATAGATTTTAGTTTGGGATTTTAGTTGCATGGTCTTTAAAACCTTAAAACGAGTGAAGAGTAAAAGATAATCTCTCCACAAGTAAGAATTTCTTTACGAAGGTCATATTATTTATTTTCATTTTAAATGGATGGGTTTGAATGGATAGAGAAGATAAAGTCAGCAAGTGTCCTTCATACTACTACATAACAATTTAAAAGCTTGCCTAAATGCACTGCATGATGTTCTGAGATGTGATGTGAAGAAGCTCAAATGTTAGAGGGTTTTTTTTTTTTTTTTTTCATTCTTTTTTTTTTTTTTTTTCATTCTCATATTTCTTTTTCCCTGGCTTGGCATGGCCCCCTAGTATAAGCTTTAGATAGCTTCTTTGGGGACCAGTTCTCATGCATGATTATCTTAAGTGCATATGAATATATGTATGTGTATGTGAATAAACAACTTCTTCTCCTCTTCAAAAAAAAAAATCAGTTTGTGTTATAAACTCAGGAAAAAAAAGGTTAATTTTAGGTGCTAATATTTACCTTTGAGGTACTAATAAAAAAGGTGTCTTTTGAAAAACTTTTGTAATTTTTATTTCTGAAAGTTTGGTTTTAATGACTTTAATATCAGTAGTAATAATGAAGTAGCCTATGAGCAGATGTGTCCAAATGTTTGAGTTGGGATATTTTGTAAAATGCAATAAAATCAAGAATCTCTTGATTTGTTAATTCTCTTTACATTTTATTTAATTGCCAAAAGTACAAAGAAAAGATTTCAAAGTTTTCACTTACCAGTGTAAATAGATTTTGTAAATATAAACACATTTTGTTTTTGACGGCTGCAACACATTCCAAAAAAGTTGGGACGGAGACAAAATAAAAATGTAAATGTTATATAATATCAGTGTTAAACTGTTTTGAAACAGTTCACCGTAAGCAGGTGAATTGCTAATAGGTGTCAGTGTCATGTTTGGGTATAAATGGAGCATCTCAGTCAGTCTTTGCAAACAAAGCTGGATCATGGCTCATCACTTTGTGCCAAATTTCACAAGAGAAGTGTCAAACAAATTAAAAATCTAATTTTGGAATGCTGCAAAAATGCAAAGAATTTAGGGTTTTCACCAAGTACCATACATAATATTATGAAAAGATTCAGGGAATCCAGAGAAATCACAGTATAAGGGCAAGGCAGGAAACCTCAGTTGAATGTGTTTAACCTTTAATCCCTAAGATGGCATGGCAACAGAAACCATCATGCTGTGGTGTTAAATATATCCACATGGGCTCTGGAGTAATTCAGAAAACCACTGTCATTTATCACAGTCTGCTGCTGCATCAAGAAATGCAACTTGAATATCTGTTACTCTATAAGAGAAAGCCGTACATCAATTCTATGCAGTGATGCTGCCGGGTTCCCTGGGCCAGAGCTCATCTTAAATAGTCAAAAAGACTAGATAAGTCCACATTTCAACTTGTTTCCAGGAAAAATGGATGTCGAGTTCTCAATCCCAAAGACCAAAGGGATCATCAAGAATTTCATTAGTAACAAAAGCAGAAGCAAATGTCTGTCATGGTACGGGGTGCAGCAAAGCAAACGGCATTGGTGACTGGCATAATGCGCTGGTACTATTGACATGCAGGCATATATTGGGATTGTACAGAGACATATATACTGGCCATCAAGATGATGTCTTTCATGGGAAGTCCATGGTTATTAGATCAAGACAATGCCAGCTCTCATTCTGCATGTGCTACAACAGAGTGGTTTTGAAGACATAATGAATGTGTCCACAGATCTTTCTCCTATTGAAAGTGTATGGCTCATCAAGAAAAGGAGAACTATAGACAACAACTAGCACAGACTGCTGAGCATCTGAAGTCTTGTATCAAGCGAGACTGGACAAAGATACTGCTTGCAGAACTTTAACAATTAGTATCGTCAATTCTAATCCTAAACAATGAAACATTGTAATTAAAAGGACCGTTGACGTGTCTGTCCCAACCTTTTATTAAAAACTCTGCTTGACTTTTCGTCCGATAAAAGAAGGGTCATTTGAGGAGATGTTTTTCATGCAGACCATTATTGCGGTTTATTTGCAACCCGTTTTAGCACGGGCCTGAAGGTGTGTTGGCAAAGTTCTTGATCAGTCCATTTCATGTTTGATTAAAAAGGTGCAAAGATCAATAATATATATTCTCCTGGAGATCCCGAGGAGAGAATTTAGCTGATAATGTAGTTATCTAGAAATACAGCCGCTTTGATATCATTTATTACAGTTCACGGTAGGACCTCCAGGCTGGGTCTAATAAATCTGAGAGTAACAGCTAGTCTGCTAGTGGCCTCTGCCCTGCTTAACTCTATAAGAACACACCGTCTGAGGACTTCATTATGTCTTCACAAACACCGCCAGATCGATCCGGTCACCCTTTCAGTGGCAGAATTAGTCGTGATGGAAGCAAAAGGACAAATCTAATGAACAGCATTTGTGTTTAGGCTTGCTTTGCTGCCCTGTAGGAGTGTCTGGCAAGGAATATTTTCTCCTCTGTCTAATTAAGAGGGTTAAAATAAACTCAGCTTGAGCCCTGCAGTGGGACGGGGGAAAGAACGCATTAACGCCTAACGAGGAAATGATTGCAGCTCAGAAGAGGGAAAAGAATGAATGAAGTGGTGTAGTCAGAGACGAGATCGTTCCCACTATATGTGACCTTGGACAACAAAACATAAGTACATAAGTAGGACGGGTATATTTGTAGCAATATATTGTATCAGTCAAAATGATAAATTTGTCTTTTATGCCAAAAATCGTTAGGATGTTAAGTAAAGATCATGTTCCATGGAGATATTTTGTAAATTTCCTACCGTAAATATATAAAAACTTAATTTTTGATTAGTAGTATGCATTTCTAAAAACTTAATTTGGACAACTTTAAATGCAATTTTCTCAGTATTTTATTTGATATGTTATTTTATTTATTGGTCTGTTTTTTGCACCCTCAGATTTCAGATTTTTTAATAGTTGTATCTCGGCCAAATATTGTCATATCCTAACAAACCATACACAGGAAAGCTTATATTTATTCAGTATACATCACTAAAACAGTAACCCTTATGACTGATTCTGTGGTCCCTGGTCACACACACACACACACACACACACACACACACACACTATATATATATATATATATATATATATATATATATATATATATATATATATATATATATATATATATATACAGTGGGGCTCGAAAGTTTGGGCACCCCTTGCAGAATCTGTGAAAATATGAGTAATTTTCAAAAAATAAGAGAGATCATACTAAATGCATGTTATTTTTTATTTAGTACTGTCCTGAGTAAGATATTGTACATAAAATATATTAACATTTAGTCCACAAGACAAAAAAATAGCTGAAATTATTAAAATAACCCCACTCAAAAGTTTGGGAACCCTTGGTTCTTAATACTGTGTTCTGTTACCTGATGATCCTCGACTGTCTTTCTGTTTTGTGATGGTTGTGCATGAGTCCCTTGTTTGTTCTGAACAGTCAAACTGAGCAGCGTTCTTCAGAAAAATCTTTAAGGTCCTGTAGATTCTTCAGTTTACCAGCATCTTTGCATATTTGAACCCTTTCCAGCAGTGACTTTATGATTTTGAGATACATCTTTTCGGACTGAGGACATTTGAGGGACTCAATCACAACTATTTAAAAAGATTCAAACATTCACTGATGCTCCAGAAGGAAACAAGATGCATTAAGGGGCTGGGGGTGAAAACTTTTGGAATTTGAAGATCAAGGTATATTGTACTTAATTTGTGTACCGGGAAACATACAAGTATCTTCTGTTGCTTACGAAGGGCAGAACCAAATGGAAAAAAATTATATTTCAACTCAAAAGTTTGAGTATATAAAATATATATATATTACAGAAAGTGAAAATTTATTTGCATGCTAGATTTAAGAATAAACTGTTTACATGTCAGGGGTGAATGTAACCATCTCACACACCAAATGTGAGTTGTGTGCCTTAGGACCCTTCTTTATTTCTTAAAAAAATGATGTACAGCATAGAGTTTTCTAGGTTGTTGAAAGCACCAGCGCCAAAGCCTTTTTTTGTTAAAAACAAAAGGCTCTCCGATGACATCAGGCTATACAACTCCTCTTGGCGTGTGCAAGTATGTGCTTGTTTGCCTGTAACTGAATTTTTTTTTTTTATGTATGTATTTTAGGTGCGTGAGATTGTATGTTTGTGTTTGCACGTTTGTGAATGTGTGTACAAGCCTCTATGTGTTTGCACACGTGTGAGCGATCAGTCAGGTTACTCATGTCAATAGAAGTTTCTCACTGCAGATGAACCCTGTAGAACTGTACTGCTGTTGCAAACTTTGATGAGTGATGAGTGATATCACAGCAGTTGATTGACAGCGGTTAAAGGGTGAGCCTGAGCTCTTTTGCTCCGCGCTTCACCTCACCACACAAATACTCATTAAATGGACCTGAAGCTGCCAGAATATCTCGGCACATCAACAGGTCTGATCGGCCTCAGAAAGAACCGATCCGACGGAATCTGACGAATGCCAAACACGCTCATGAAGGGGAATCACAACCGTTTTACTTTTACCGTATGTCTGTCATTGCCGTTTTTCTATTCAGTTTTTAAGACGTTGTTCATTGATGCAAAACCACACAGTAATGTCGTTGATGAAGCCGATGAAAAGAATTAACATGATTTGAACCTCGTATGACCTCGGTTATGAGTGATAAGGGATAGTGAGGTCAAAGTTCATTCTACTAATTCAAAGTCACACAACAAATTAAGTACATGTCAGCACTTTTTCTTTTTTTATGTAAACTTATTTGTAAGACTAAATTATAGAAGTCCAAAGGTCATTGTGAGATAAAGTGTAAAGTAAGAAATGGTCACACTGTTGTGAGAAATAGCTGCAATTGTGAGATTTGAAAATGTGCAATACAAAATCATATTGTGAGATTTGTGCGTACCTGTGTATTTATGCACGTTCTTATGATGACACTAATATCTTGTGTCTTAGTGTTTATTTATTTTATTTTTTTGGACTGTTAACTTTCTACTGACATGTATTTCATTTAGGCTATCATGAAAATGTATATACAGTTGTGCTCATAAATTTACATGCCCCTTGCAGAATCTGCAAAATGTTAATAACTTTAACAATATAAGAGGGATCATGGAAATTGCATGTTATTGTTTATTTAATACTGTCCCGAATTAGCTATTTAACATAACAGATGTTTATATATTCTCCACAATAAAAAATTATAACTGAATTTATAAAAATGACCCCATTCAAATCTTAATATTAATATATATGATTCCTAATGTGTGTGTGTGTGTGTGTGTGTGTGTGTGTTTAATTTATAACTCACAATTGTGACTTTAGTTCTTGTATTTTTTTATTAGATTTTAATATATATATATAGTCATATGTAGTCATATAAATAAATAAAAAAATATATATCTATCAATTGTTCCATTGTTCTATCATATTATCTATAGTTCTGCCCATCGTTCTATCTACCGTTCTTTAACCAAAGTTAAAGACATTCAACATTCAAAGTATCTTCTCTTTCCGGAGTTCGTCGAGATTTGTTGGAGTGCTGCTCATCCTCTCAGCACATACGTGACGGCTGACACACACTTTGAGGCGACCGCGGTGAAAGGCTTTGACTGGCGAGATGAAAGTTTGTGGATTCTAGAGAGCTGCTCTTTCTCATGTTACAGAAACGAGGTCAATCCACTTGTCCCGTCTACACTGGAGCGCTGAGGCCCAGGCCGCCATGATCTCACGCTGGCCGAAGGGCATTTTCATCTGTGTCTGGGCTTACATTTAGCAGCCATGTTTGTGTTGAGAGTCTGAGGATTAATCCTCTGAATCCATTGTTGCTCTTCAACTGGCTTAGCTATCAGAGGTACTACTGTTACAGGCCGACGGATCCCATTTGTGGAAACGTTAAGCTTTTCTCACCTCACGTGTTTGTGGAGACATGCAGTTTCTTCGCAGGGGCTTCCAGCCTCACCTGAAATCCGATCTCTCACATCTGCGCTTGCTCTCCGAGCCCAGATTGTTGGCTACTGCAGCTAAAGGCTTGTTTTGTTCCAGTGTAATGCAACTTCAATACTCTTCTGCTTGGACCTTCCATAAAAATGTCAAGGAAGAAATATCTGGATTAAGCCCAAGTGAAGTAGTGTTCGTTTTCAACACATTGATGTGAAGCTGTCCAGTCGTGCAGGCCTCGCTCGGTCCAGGAGGAAAAGGCATTAGTTGCAAAGGCAGAGAGAGAGCAGCAGAACATGCCTCGGTAACCAGATACAGAATAAAGGAAGTACCTTCGATATAAAACCAGCAGATTTATGAGAGGGTTTAAATAAGGCCAGCTGATTAGCTTGATTCGTCTGTCTCATGTTGTTAAAAGAGAGGTCAGTGATCCGTGCAGGTGTTGCAAGACACAACCAGCATTCTTTGACTAAGCCCAGTTCTCACACAGCTGCATTGAGGGAGCAGTGCTGTGCTTTGTTTAAAACCAATATGACCTTCTTTTAACAGGAAACGGGTTTGCTGTTAGTACTCTTGAGTTGGTTCATTGCATACTGAAGAATTATTGATTTGACACTGCAGAATCCTCAGAAAAGGTGCTTTATTAGTGATGACGATTATTATGGTTGAGATGTGTGTGTGTGTGTGTGTGCGTCTCAAATTGTGTATTTACTATATATATTCTATATATAAAATGCAATTTGTTCCTGATCCAGAAGCTGAATTTTCTGCATTTTAATATGCTGATTTGCTGCTCGAGAAATATTTCTTATTATTATAGATGCTAAAAATGGTTGTGTTGCTAAATTGTGAACGTGTGATATATATTTACAAAGTTCAAACGAACAGCATTCATTTTTATGTTCTATATATCACACGTTCACAAAAATGTTTAGCAACACAACCATTTTTAGCATCGATAATAATAAGAAATATTTCTCAAGCAGCAAATCAGCATATTAAAATGGAGAAAATTCAGCTTCTGGATCAGGAACAAATTGCATTTAAAAATATATAATGTATCTCTCAGATAGTGTATTTGCTATATATTGTTCATTTTTGTTTCCATCTTTTAAAAATACGCTAGTTCATATATGACTTTAGAGTTAAAAGATGTAGACTATAGCCACAAATATCTAAACCACCAATAAATCCTGATTGCTTAATCATACAAAATATATATATTATTGTATAGCATCAGAAATCATAACCACTATTTTAAAAGGCATTTTAGATATATACAAATACTGTATACTCAGTTATATTAGCATTTGGTTTAATATCTATCTTTAATGTAACTTTTCATCTTCTTTTTCTTTGCTTATAGTGTCTGCGCCTCATAAGCAACCAGCCATGGCTCATTCTGTTTTTGCATGCAGAGGTGGATTTATCGGCAGATTGTAATAAAATAACAGTGGAATAAACTAGCATAAAATGTGTATAAAGCAGGTTTATGACCTGTCATCTTGTAGCAGCTTAAAGTCTATAACTCAGCCTTTTGTGCTCTTAAACTTCACACGTCTTGAGGTTCATATAAAATGAAAGACACCGAGTGGATTCAATATAGAAATCAGAGACACTATATGCAAACCTCTCTCTAACTCTTTCATCCTCCGTCACGTTGACAGGTCTGTCCGCTCAGACTCAGTATAAGAGCTTTTGCTGTCTCACCCTGTCAGCTGTCTCACCTCTCCAGTTGTTTCGTCGCCTGTCGGTCCCACTACTGACATTTTAATTCCAAAGCACCCCCCTTCACCTCTCTCCATATCTTCTTCCATTCGTCAGCCCTCGAACCGGTGCAGACCCTGTGCTGACAGCTGAGGATGCTGAGTGCTGTTCAGTTAGTGTGTGTGTGTGTGTGTGTGTGTCTGTGTGTATACGTGTGCATGCATGTACATGTGTGCTTGTGTGTAAGCAAGTGAAACTTAAGGAAGCTGCTTGTCTTTTGTAGTGTCAGAGATCAGAGGAATGTAATAAATGACTAATAGAGGCATCAACACTGTACCATGGTACCTCTATACAGTTGCTTCCAGTAAGTGTAACGCCAACACACCCTCATCACACACACACACACCTTAAAATCATTAAAGCACTTAAGAAAGGCCAGAGAAGGAATGTAAACATCACTTCATTCACAAAGTCTTTGGATTTTTCATTCTTCCGTCTTTTCTCTCATATTATAAAGGGATGATTAGAGAAGGTTGGGGTTGTTGTGTTTTTGGAAAGAATGGGAACCTCAGTTTCTAGAAGCAGCACCCACATATGCTGGTTTCCTGTAATCATCCACACTTGTATTTTCTGAAATTTAAGCTGATGCTTTTCTCTAAAGTGGAATTGGAGAAATGCTTAATCTTTGATTGGCATGTTTATAATTCTATCATGACAAATTTCGGAGGGTTTGGCATGGTAATGTACGTGACAATGTTAAAGGGTTAGATCACCCAGAAAAATGAGAGAAAAGTTTTTATAATGCTTGAAACGGTGAACTAACCCTTTAAAAACACTAGGTGTCACGTGATGATGTCATGATGTCCAATTGAGTTAGACCTATCAAACTGTGACATCTAGAGTTTCATGCCAGAGCTTAGATTTGTCTAAATCAGTAGGGGATCTCAAGATGACTTCAAATGTATTCAAATAAAGACTGACTTCAAATGTATTCAAATAATAACAAAACTTGCCCAGGTGTTTGTTTACAGGTCCAAATCAAAAGAGCCCAACTTCTGTGATATTGTGGACTCTAGAATTGTCTCGTTTCCCTTCTTCGATGCACATCTGAGGTATTTTGTTTGTGTTTGTTTTATCATTGCACAAAAAAATCATTTAGTAAATTGAAAGGACAACTTTTGAGGTCAAATTTATATCTGTCGCACAAACATATGCAGTAATTATATGCATGATTGTGGCTTTTAACCTGAATTAAGGGGAAGTTGTTCTGTATGTTGATGGATTGATCATCTTCAGCCATTAACTACCGAGCCGTAAAGCTGTTTTTCCACACATTTGGTTTCACACACTCACAACCATTAGGCCCTAATGAATTAAAAGACATCTCATCACCCGGGAGGCTTTGCCATGATCAGTGTAGCGCAGATCCTCAAAACCAGTTTTCTTTTGTAGCACCCTCATTTGTTACTTGGGAAACTATAAGATTTTGATCTCCGGATGAACGATCAGGATGTGAGGAACCCCGATGTTTTGTGATGGTTTGGTTGATAGATGAGGCCCAGGGTTTTAACTTCACGCCCGGCCCCGAAGGACCCAAGCTGGGGGCGTTTGCAGAAATCCAAGCAGCACCACCATGGTTTTGTTTCACCGTGCTGGTCTTTAGCCACTCTGGTGTCAGCATATCATGCAAACAATCTTCTGCAGTTTGGTAAAACTGAGTAAGAGATCCATCGCATGCTTTTGATGGTGTGTTAAAGATGAGCCTGAACGTGTCTCATCTGATGATCCATTACAATCCCATCTCCTATTTGTTAATCCTCTGTAACATTTTGAGTAAATGCCTTGCTGAAATGGTAAATGCTGTTTGACACAGGGGTTTGAAAGAGCATAAAACAGCAAGAAATAAAAAATGAGAGAATTAAATCCAGCCGAGCGATGACTAAATGATGCATATGCTGATAATTATAACTCATTAGAGTCCTGATGATGTGAGACTCCAGTGAGGAAATTAACTAAATGGTGCATTTAGTGAAAAACTTAAAATCTCTGTGTTTGAGTGACAACCTTTTGTGTTTGAATTATTTGCTGAAACATATTGTGTGTGTGTGTGTGTGTGTGTGTGTGTTACGGGGGATGAAATGTGTGTTTGGTCCAACACTGAGGCAATCAAGAGTCAATCTGTTCTGATTATGTCTGAAACATGATATTCCTGCAGCTGTGTTGTACCATCCACATCCCACACACCTACCAACATGGAGCACACTCACAATCATGCACACATACAGTCACACACTTAATATTACAGACAACCTATTCTTCACCATGGCACATGGTTAAATTCATGTTGTAGCTTATTATGGCCAAAATGACCACATAGACAGGAAGAGATCATCTATGCATTGTTTTTGTGTTTTTCAACTGTAAAAAAGAAAAGAAAAGAAAAAGAAAAAAAGAAAACTGTACCTTTAAAATTAATTTAACTACTTAGAGAAGACTCAACTTAAGAAATAATATTGAAATGAGTTATATATACAATTTGATTATACTTAAAAAAAAAAAAAAATGAAATACAAACCCGATTCCAAAAAAGTTGGGACACTGTATAAACTTTGTGTAAAAAATGAATAATTTACAAATCTCATAAACTGTTATTCAAAATAGAATATAGATAACCCAAAAAGTTAGACATTTTGGAATGTCATGCCAAATATTGGTTTCCAAAAAAGTTTGGACAGGTAGCAATAAGAGGCCGGAAAAGTTAAATGCACATACAAGGAGCAGCTGGAGGACCAATTTGCAACTTATAAGGTCAATGCAACATGATTGGGTATAAAAAGAGCCTCTCAGAGTGGCAGTGTCTCTCAGAAGTCAAGCTGGGCAGAGGATCACCAATTACCCCAATGGTTTAGTGAAGAATAGTGGAGCAATATCAGAAAGGAGTTTCTCAGAGAAATATTGCAAAGAGTTATTATCATCTTCAGTGCATAATATCATCCAAAGATTCAGAGAATCCGGAAGAATCTCTGTGTGTAAGGGTCAAGGCCGGAAAACCATACTGGACGCCCATGATCCTCGGGCCCTTAGACGGCACTGCATCACATGCTACTGTAATGAAAATCACAACATGGGCTCAGGAATACTTCCAGAAAACATTGTCGGTGAACACAATTCACTGTGCCATTCACTATTGCCAGCTAAAACTCTATAGGTCAAAAAAGAAGCCATATCTAGACATGATCCAGAAGCGCAGCCATTTTCTCTGGGACAAAGCTCATTTAAAATGGACTGTGGCAAAGTGGAAAACTGTGGTCAGACAAATCAAAATGTTAAGTTCTTTTTGGAAAACTGGGACGCCATGTCATCCGGACTAAAGAGGACAAGGACAACCCAAGTTGTTATCAGCGCTCTTAAGAGAATAGGGACAACCCGTTTAGAACATGTGCCAGGCTCGCCAACCGTTTTCCCGTCGTTAAAATAGCAAAAGTAGATTTGGACACGCCCTGAGTGCACATGCGATTAGATCATTAAAGTAGGGCCCAGTATTTCTAAAATAAATGAAGATATATATTTTTTATAAAATATCAATTAATTACAGATGCTTTTGATTAATACAATTTAATGAAACAAAAAAGTGTAAGTTCATGAGTTTTAGTGAAATATAATTTTTATTAATATTTTTGATTTACCAATCAAAACAGAAACATAAAAAAACTTACCGACCACAAATGCATGCACTGTAGTGTATAGTGAAGTTTTGATATTGTGAAATGTAAACAGATCTCCTCTAAACTCTAGTGAAGGTATTTTTCTTAGGAAAAAGAACATCTGAGAAGAAGATTTCATCAACAGTCTTAATTTAATCTCATATCAATCAGGAAAGAAAACTGAGAACTTTCATTTGCGAATCATTTGTGTTGTCAACGTTAACCAAACGTTAATAGCTAAAAATGAGTCCAAGAGGTTGGGGTTTGGGTAAGTAACAGAGAACCTGAGGATCATGCTGAAACATGTCTTTAATCATCCATGGGATTTATTCACAGCAGCATCTAATGGGTAATATAAAGATGAGGCCTTATTCTGAAAGAAAACCTGTATATCTTTGAAAAGAAATGAGATTTATGCATACATCAACACCAAGAATAAGCTCTAGATATTAGACTTAGAGCGGGTCTGGATGATATTGAGACATCTGAACGTGGCCGCCCACCATCTCTGACCATATGACGCATCAGAGGACACTTAACTAACCCAACTCTAATTTGCCTGAAAGTTTTTCTTAACCTGGCCACATAAAAAAATAAACTTTTACAAGGTATTATGGTTAATACAAAGCTTTTGAGGATGTAATGATTCTTGAATTTACAAAGTTAATAGCATCAAATCTCAGTTTTGTCATTTATTCATCCATTTATATATAGAGCACATTCAAAACATAATTTGCATGCTTAAGTGCTACACAAAGTCGATTTAAAATCTGTTTAAAATCGATTGGTTTATTTTGCATTTGATTTTATTAAAAAAATACATTTAAAGGGACAGTTTTGTCATATGCAAAAGTGTAAAGCGCATGGCGCAGGTGCACTCAGGGCGTGTCCAAATCGACTTTTGCTATTTTAAAGACGGAAACAAAGAAAAAACATTGTGCCAGACTTTAGACCAGGTTTGAGCACAGTCTATTTTCAGCTAAATGAGCTGGCGCTGGACCCGAAAAATGCGAAAGGCGCCAGACTGAAACTAGCAAACACACTTGCGCTGCTCCTTGCGTCGCATTGCGCCGGGTGTATGATAGGGCCCACTGTGTTTTGTAGGCTATTTACATTTTTATGCTAATTAACTTATATGGAATACTTTTTTTTCTGGTAAATATTCCTTTAAAAATAATGTTTTAGAATTGTATTAGTAGTATCATTACATATGTAATATATTTCTGTCACGGTTTCTTCAAGTTAAGCCCAACCTTTTTTGACGGGTCTTCTGAAGACCTTTAAGTTTCTGTTTGTTTATGATATTGTTTATGTTTGTTCAGCTAAATATTAACAAACAAGTCTATATCATGTTTTGATACAAGTAAACTGACCTTCTTTTTATTTATTCATCCAGAATTTGGCAAATTCCAGATGTTCTGAGGTAAAGGTATTAGGGTAAATTCCATTTTTATGTCGGGAATCTGGATTACCCAATTCTGTCCACATTTTCTGCATCGCGGAAATCTAAAGGCCTTAGTAATAATGTAAAGTATTATTACAATTTAAAAAAAAAGTTTTCCATTAGAATATATTTTATAGTGTAATTTAATTGTGTGATTTAAAGCTGAATTTGAACCATCAAAACTTCAGTCAGTGTCACATGATCATTCAGAAATCATCCTAATATGCTGATTTGCTACTCAAAAACATTTCTCATTATTATCAATGCTGAAAATAGTTGTGCTACTTAATATTTATTATTTTTTTAATAGAAATTGTTCATGATATTTGGATGAACAGAAAGTTCACAAACAGTGTTTATTTAAAATAAATCTTTTGTAACGTAAATTTCTTTACTAATGCAATCTGAGTTAAAGTAGCCTATACATTTCTCTACAGTTTTCTGACCCGAAACCTTTGCATGTTAAAGTATGAACTCGTCAGGTTCTTGCAAATATTATTATACATAGGCTACTGTCTGCATTAACTCTACACTTAATGAGAGATGCAGATGAAACATAAATGAAAATACTGAAAGATCAACCTGTGAGAGATGACTTTTTCTCCTGGGCAGCTCTTTTTAGTTCTTTAACACCAGGGTCATTGTCTTTGTTTGTTCGTCATGTTAATATGGTATTGGTGTTATGAGCGGCTGCTGTGTGCATCGCAGGGCCATGCTCAGTATGAACACCTCTAATCCCTTCTCCTTCTTTCTCTGTGTCTCATACACTCTTCCTGGCCTCTGTTCATTAAAAGCTGTCAGTCATCTCTCTCACACTGGGGTTTTGATCGCGGCTCGGCTGTCAGAAATGAAACACCTCGGCTAAGCGCTAAACACTTCATCCCACGGTGCTGCAGCCAGAGTGACAGAGCTCCAATAGCATTAAGCTATTCTCTCCAAAGCAAACACATTTATGGGCAAGTTAAGATGCCGCTCATGTTATGGCAGAAACTGTCAGATCTTTTGTCTTCTCTTCTGACACCGACCTTTTTCTGTTTTATCACCTGGATACGGTCAGAGAAAACCAGCGCTGCAGAAAGAGACACATTTGTCAGTGACATATTACGTGGAATGGATTTGAGGGCACTTGAGTGGCGTCTTAGAGGTCATGTACACAGTTTTGGGAGTGACATTTATCACATCTGAATGGAATGGTAAATCCCCTAAATTATAGCTTTGGTAACACTGCAGTGATTGATATCATCGCCAGTAATCAGACTTGTAATTCTGGGCTCTATAGTGACATCTGTGGTTGAAGTATAAAATTGCAAGTTACATTTGGGAAAACATTTTTCAGAATTTAAGAGCTAAGTCGATAGTTCTATTTATTCTGTCATTCACTCACCCTCATGTCATTCCAAAACTATATGCATTTCTTTCTTCTGTAGAAGACAGAAGAAGATAGATTCTGAAGAATGTTGATATCAACATTTTCAGTTCGCATCGAGTTACATTATATTCCATAGGGACCAAACATTCTCAGATGAACATTCTAGAACTATGCCTTTCATGAGAGTGAATTCGAATAGAATCAGCCAAATTACAAAAAAATAAAAATTCAACGTAGTTGCAAACACAATTTTGTTAGTCTAAAAGGTGTCACAAATTAATATTTGTCCTCTGATATGTAGAATCCAATATTTCTGTTAAGGCTTAATGGATAACTGTTGAAAAAGCCATCATAGTTTTACTGTAATTCTTTTTACACCATCAAATGTAAATGTTTTCATCTATATAAATATTGGTAGAATACAACTATTTTATACAGTGTTATGATATAAAAATGAATAAACATAAATAATAATATTAAATACATTTTAGTTAATTTGTTCTAATAACTAACTTTTATATAATTAAATCATTATTTTTATTACTATTATTTTATACGAATGTTGTTTTATTATTTAATACAAATATGCAGTTTATATTATGTTAAATATTATTTGTGGGGCTTAAACCTCACAAATAAGATTTTGTAGTCTGAAAAATAAATAAATAAACAAACAGTATTATTTAATCATGATTGTTTTATTGTTTAATACAAATATTTCATTTGGAAAATGTAATATTTTGTGGCTAAAACCACACAAATACTGATGTGTAACAGAAGATTTCATAGTATATGTAAAACATTATTATTAAATAATAAAAAACTATTATTAATGAAATATGAATAGGATTTTCTATTTGAGAAATTAGAGGCTTTTTGCATCTAAACTCTTCATATATATATATATATGTATATATATATACTGTATATATATATATATATATATATATATATATATAGTTATAACCAAGAAAGAAGTCAATTTTTTTGCAGTCTATTTTGATAGCACCTTCTTAAGTTCTACGTATAGTTTGTTGTCTCAATTTAAATTCAGGAGTTAAATGGAAATCCATTAATTTCAGTTTTTTATGGTGCACAATCCATTTTGTCACTTGTTATTGTTATAAATAACTGAACTCTGCGTCTACAGAACAGGATTCAGCAGAAGCAGAGTAACAGCCGTATTGAGCTGCACTGTGTGAATGGTCGATGTATCAATTCCACCAAAGCACACCTGATAGAACAAAACATAACGAGAATCTGAAGCCTAAGAACAAACTATTCAAAGCCAATAACATGTAGTTTCTACTTCGCAGCAGGTGTGTTGGTAACATGTAGCCTACCGTTTGCATGGTTTTCAGTGTGTTTAAATATAGCTGTGTAATTTGTAAGTGCAACTACAGCATGCATTGTTAGCCTGCACGGTGCAGGAAGAGCTAATCAGTCAGCAGGTATGTGCAGCGGGAGCTAACGTGATTTAGTCTGCACGCCCAACAGATCCTATGGCTCGTAAGTGGCTGTGATGGATGAGCTGGTCCACACACACACACACACACACAGAGCCTAGAACCCAGAGTGAGGCCCGTCAGAGCGGTGCCGACCCCGGTGTGACATCACCCAGCACGAGAGCGTGTTTCTGTTGGCCTGTAAGTGCTATTGCTTCTCCTCCATCAATAATGCAGCGACTTGAGTTGTTGTTCCTCAGCAGTAAAGCTCACATGAGTGCAGCAATTAAGGCAGCATGACCTCCGATCATCTCAGGCTTCATCCCAGCCCTGGGCGATGGATCGGAGAGGATCTGTCCTCTAAAGGGCAGGGGAGGATGGTTTTAAACAGGACCAGAGACCATCTGGCAGGGGCCCTGCTGCGGTAACCTGACTAAACATTGGTGAAGGGGAGATGCTCTGTGCTCACTGTTGTCCATTAAAACAGGGATGTTTTCAGAAAGCAGTACAGGCTTTATCCGACCGTAGCATTCGTAGATAGGGAGGCTGGAAACAGTAGCATGGAAACTGACACACTGCATACGTGACCTGGCTTGTGTACTGTCGTTGTTTTTAGAAAGCCTTGAGGCAGAGCTAAATATATCTGGATTAAAGTTCTTGAATGAATGATTTCATTACTTGCCATTAAAATGTAAAAAAAAAAAAAAAAAAAAGTCAAATACCATATCAAACACTTTTATTTTAATTGTCAGTACATAGACTCGCTATTAAAATAAATATTGCAAAATTACCACTTTTCATTTTTACTTGTTTTGTAATATTTACAAATTCATAACAAAGAGGCCGATTTACTTTAGAAGCACAACTGCATATAAAAGACTCGTTTTTGTATATTTATCGTTTCTTTTGCTTGTTTAATAACTTGTTTTATAGTTTTAGCCATTTTAAAATGAAATAGAATCATACTAAGCATACGTTCTCTGAAAAGAAGGTCTTAAAATTTTATGCAGTACCACATGAAGTACTTTTACTTAGTTTTAAGTACTTGTTCAAGTTACAGTTACATAGTGACTATGTGATTAAAGTGTACAATCTGAGTTTTAATTTGAGGGAATTCTCATCACAATTAGAGGTAAGGTTAAGGAATTACAGCTCTTTAATAAGTGCCCCCCCCCCCCCTTTTTTTAATTAAGGACAATAAGTAATTGGAAAATTCTACATCAATTAAGCAGATAAAAGGTCAGGAGTTAATTCTAAGTGTGCCTTTCACATTTGGAAGCTGTTGCTGTGAAACCATATCATGCAGTCAAAGGAGTGCTCCGTGCAAGTGGAAAAGACAATTGTTCGGCTTCAAAAAACAAAACTAATCCATCAGAGAGAGAGAGAGCAGGAACATTAGGAGTGGCCAAATCAACAGTTTTGGTACATTCTAAGAAAAAAAGAACCCACAGGTGAGCTCAGCAACAGAAAAAGGCCTGGATGTCCAAGGAGGACAACAGTGGTGGATAATCTGAGAATCCTTGGTAAAGAAAAACCCTTTCACAACATCCAGCCAAGAGAAGAACACTCTCCAGGGGGTAGATGTGTTACTGTCAGAGTCTACAATCAAGAGAAGATTCATGAGAGCAAATACAGAGGGTTCACCACAAGGTGCAAACAAGGCCTGATTAGACTTTACCAAGAAACATCTAAAAAAAACAGACCACAGACGCATTCTTTAGATGGCTGAAAGATCATCTTGTACCAGAATGACAGGAAGAAAAACTATGGAGAAGGATTGGAAAAGCTCATGATTCAAAGCATTCAACATCATCTGTGAAACATGGTGGAGCAGTGTGATGGCATGAGCTTGCATGGCTTCCAGTGGCACTGGGTTACTGGTGAATATAGCCGGATGAATTTCTCTTAAAAATTAAATATGAAGAGTTCATTTGCAAAAAAAAAAAAAAAAAGATAACTCAGTTTTAAAAATCTATTTTTTTTAATGTGCATTCCAGTTAAACTCACATTGCAGTCAGATTGTTTTGATTAGGTTAATTTTTTTGTAAAAAAAATAGAATAAAAACCTTTACTAAAACAATAGAACAAAATAAATAAATGATAACATACTAAAAAACATGATTAAAAAAAAAGTCTCTATAAGATATTAAACCTTGTTTTCTTGCATTTTTTTTATTGAATATGTTTTTACTTTTCTTGCATTTTTAGCTTGTTTTTAACTTGTTTACACTTGAAAACAAGTAAAAAATCTGTGCCGTGAGACAAAACATCTCATACAGTGTTGTATGAAGTAAATTTATTTTAGCGGGACTTTAGATATTTTAATTGAAAGATAAGTGAAAAAAACTTTAGGATAGTGTATTTCTAGCCTAATTTGGGGGCATTTCTTGACAAATATTGATATATGTGATTGATTAGTTAACTTGCTCATCTAGGTCTGTAATTGTGGTGTAATATTTCAGACAAACCTGCCCCTGAAGCGCTCCGTCAAAAGAAAATGAACTCTTTGCGCTTTACATGTCAGTCAAACAGTGTCTTCCTGTCTGTGTGGGTGGTTCTCGCATAGAAAATGATGTAATGTGAAAGGTCTGGTGGATGTTTGAGACAAAGCTGAGAAGAATAACCCTTTACCTCTAAACGATCAGCAATTAAATCATAGAAAATTATCAGACATTAATCTCTTGACAAAGAAGATGACATACCTTTTTTTAGTCAGCGGTGGTGACTCTCTGAGAAGGTGTTGTCTTGCGTGAAGGATTTCACCACTTGACTTGATGCTGTGTGAGTCTGTAAAAGACTCACTGACTTGACTCAGTAGTGTCATAATGAGATGATTTGGCATTTTTACCCTGAAAATGTTGATCAAGAGTAGGGTTAGGAAATGCATCACAACTGCTGAAACCTCATAAGAGGATGTGTTAGGATACGTTAGAAGGAACAGTTATTTTGAACATGGTCTGAGTCAGTGAATCCCTTAGAAAGTTTTTGCAGTATTGTAATAGAGATGGGAGCGATAAGGAGTTATTGAGTTTCACCAGAGCTTTGCATTTGCAGTGGGGTCCGTTCAGATCAGGTTTTGGTGGAAGTTCACTTATGAAATAAATTCATGTTTAGACATGTTTGGGCATTTGTGCAATGTAATACAAATTAGTTTTTAGATCGTCTTGTTTGGATTATTACAGTGACTAGAGGATAATATGCTGGTGATGAATATTCAGATGTGTTTTCAGGGACAAGTTTAAGTACTTCTAATAAGATGTTTTAATAATTTGAAGAAAAGAGGTCTCTTATGCTCATCAAGGCTGCATTTATTTGATCAAAAACAAAGTAAAAACAGAAATATTGTGACATTATTATAAATATTTTTTTTCTACTGTAGTATGTTTTAAAGTGCAATGTATTCCTGTGATGCAAAGCAGAATTTTCAGCATCATTACTCCAGTCTCCAGTGTCACATGATCCTTCAGAAATCATTCTTATATGATTTTCTGTTCAAGAAACATTTCTTATTATTATCAGTGTTGAAAGCAATTGTGCTGCTTTATGTTTTAATCTATTTTGATACTTTCTTTTCTTTTTGAAATCAGAATTCATCCGCATTTATTTGAAATCTGTTGTAACATTATATGTACGTATAGAAGTATTGAATAAATGAATCGCTATGACATTTTGAAACAATGAAAAGTGACGGTGAAGACATTTGTAATGTTACAAAATATTTTAAATCAATGCTGTTCTTCTCAACTTTTTATTCATTAGAGAATCCTCAAAGAATGTATCAAAAAAAAAAAAAAAAAAAAAAAAATATATATATATATATATATATATATATATATATATATATATATATATATATATATATACACATACATACATACATACATACATATATATATATATATATATATATATATATATATATATATATATATATATATATATATTATTTTATTTATTCTCTGTTTATGTGACATTTTCATCTTTATATCTGTTCAGATCTGTAGCAGTAGAAACAGCTACTGCTACAGATCTCAAGAGATATAAAGACAAAGATTTTTTATGTTTTTTTGCTCTACTTATCGCCCTGAAAGCAAGATACAATCCAGCGATAGGCTCTTTAAATGGCATTTCAGCCATGCAGTGGAAAAAATATTGTGTTTTCAGGGCAGGTTTTTTTATTTTTTATTATTTGTTTTTTTGCTGTTTGAGATTTGTTTTGCGAGGCGCTCTGGGGCAGCCGAGAGACATTTAATTACACAGAGAAGCAGGGAGAGGCGTTTTCATCAAAAGTTGTAATTGCGTTATAAAGGAAAGTCTGTTCTCCCGTTTTGTCTTTTCCTGATATTGTGCTGTTTGTAAATATATACAGAGGGGAGAGAAATTACAAGGGTATTTGCATTTCTCCCCCCTCGGCGCTCCTGACTTGAACAAAATTAATTTAAATGAAAATAAGTTATGGAAATACCACAGGAGAAATTTATACGATATGAAAGAAGGATTTGGGAGTCTTTTTTCCCATCCTTTCTCACAGTGTTTCAAGCGCAGATTGAGCAGTAAGGCATACAGAAATCCTGTCTCATAAATGTGTGTCTGAAAATCGATTACAGAGTTTCTCCAAACGAAATGCACAAGACATTTTGAGTCTATTAAGGTCGCTGCATTACTTAGTCTATTGCTGCATTACTTAGGGGTCTGCTGAGAAACCTCATTGAATATCTCACTGTTATTGGCCTTTGTCATTTTAATATCGAGTTGTGTAACTGCACATCCGAGACCATTATGATCCAGCATTTCATACTCGTCTAAACAGCATCCAATTGCATCAAATCTTGCCGAAATAGCCGCAATAAAGCCTTAAAGACATAAAAATGGGGTTCAAACGCCCCAGAAGGGCCGTTGGCTGGTGGCAGCAAGCGTGATCCATGTCTCAATACTGTACTGAAAAGCATGCTGGGAGTCTGCCTGCTCTGGCACCAACTAATTAGACCACCATAATAATCAGAGCTGCTAGAAGCAGTGCATCATGGGAAACGCTTACACTATTAGCCCCGCTGGTTTGTCTTCATCTTAACAATTCACAGGAGTCACATGACACACGCCGCGTGGATCGATGGCGCCCTGTTATTCGACTCCATTGTTGATTCTTCATAATTTAACTGGTAGAGGAAAAAAAAATATTCAAATCATATGTAATTGTTACATCGCAATAGGGAAATTAAGCGACATGCTACAAGGGGCTGCTCCAATTACTGGCCTCGTTAAAGCAATTGAAATGACTTGATGATATTATAAAAGTTTAATGTCTGTAAGTGGAGCTATAACCAAGTAAAGCAGTGAAGGTAGCACAGCGAATTCTCATTCATCATGGGAACTTCTGTGTGGATTATATTAATTTGTTGGAAATGGCTGAAGCTGTTTGAAATGTTACCTGTGGTGCTAAAACTCTTCTGTCTCTGTTTCTCCTTCAGAACAGGATGTTCTCATTTTTAACTTTTTAGCCAGAGTCCAGCCAGAGAATGTATTTTGAACCACGATAAAAGAAAACTGGATTTTTACAATTCACAAAGAATATGTCACTGGTTTTCATTTATAATGTATTAGGTTATATATCCTGCAAATATTCAGAGAGAAGTGCAGAAGTGGTTGTTATATCAGACTTTTAGCTGATGTAAATTTGCTTATCATCAGCAAAAACGTGATACCCTAGAACATATTTCTTAATGATTTGCCCCAGAGGAAGAATATAACTACTAAAAAGGTAAAAGACTCATAACAGACCCCTGATGAAAACCATGACCTGATCAGTGTCAGATTTGTTGTTTCCCAAAACAACCAGGAACGATTAGTAAGGTAGGATATTTTTAGATTACATTTTTCATCTTATATGATAAAAAAATTATCTAATAATTATTTTCTTAAATAATAACTTACTAAATAATAATTGCATTTTAATAAATTTTCATATTTGTATATAGTTTGTATTCATTTATTTCAGTAATAAATATTGTTATATTTGTTTTTTTGTCATTATATATTATTTTAGATTGCATTATATTACATTTCAGCTTTTTCAATTAGCAAAAAAAAAAAAGTTGTACAAAGTTTTTTAATAGTTATTAGTTTTAGTTGCCTGTAACTACATTGGCGTGGTGTTCTGGAGGTAGTTACTAATGTCACAAGGGTTGTTTCTATAGGGTGTTTGGTCACACTTTATATTAGGTGGCCTCATGTATGTACTTGCATCAAAAAATAATTTGTACAAATTATTGTATTGAAAAACACTTTTGATGCTATTGAGCTGGGATACGGGTAAGGATAGGGGCAGGTTTATGGGTAGGTTTAAGGGTGGGTTAAGGTGTAAGGGATGGGTCAACAGTGTAATTATAAATGTAATTACAGAAATTAATTATAGATGTAATAACATATAGGTGTTTAAAAATATATATAAGTACAATGTGAAAGGAAAGTAAAAGTATACCTTTTATTGTTTAGCTGCATGATTCTAGATATCAGAACAGAAGGATAGAGTCCCTTTATTGCTGTGCTGTCTGCTGAAGGTATCTGCTTGTAATGTGGTGTGTGTGTGTGTGTGTGTGTGTGTGTGTGTGTGTGTGTGTGTGTGTGTGTGTGTGTGTGTGCGTGTGTGTGTGTGTGTGTTTCGATTATGTCTGCTGTCGGGTTTAACGTGTCAGTAGCTCCACACTTTAGTGTATTGATCTGTCCGAGTGCTGCCATGTGAATCCTGCTCGTGTTTCTTTGACAACTGTGGCCAATCTGCCAGGCACCCCGGTTTAGAAACCTCAGACATTAGAGAGGTCACGCCGTCCCATGGGGGAAAAAGAAGAGTTCTCAATCTCCCATAACTTCTGAAGAGTATCTGTCTCTTACATTGGTCCTGTGCTCCAGGGCTAAAGCAATCAAAACTAAAGCTCTGTTCACACTGACAGTGATAAACTGACCGGAAGTTATTCATCTTCAGTGAGAGTTTTCAGTGGCGTTGACTTTTAGAAATGAAATCACTATGAGTGTGAATGAGTGGGGTTTTAAGAGAAAGATATTTTGAAGAATGTTGGAAAACAAACAGTATCGGAGCCCACTGACTTCCAATGAATGGACAAAACACTACTGAGACTTTTCTCAAAATATATTTTATGTTTTACAAAGTAGTGCCTGATTTTTCATTATTTGGTGAACTATCCCTTTAACCTTCGTTTCAGGTTTGTGTTCCATTTATATGCTAATTCATTATTTTAGATTAAGTTATTTGTAACTGCTTAACAGCACACTGTCAATAACCATATAATCATTTCAGGCTGTCATTAAGGAAATATTCAAAGTAGTAACAGAAATCACTTTGTTTTCGACTCACGTGCACTATGTGTGTGGTGTGCCACCTATTCTTGCTCTCACACAAAAATAAAAACCAACATGCACATGCTTTTATGAAATACTGCACAGACTTGTTCATGCAAATGATGTTTAAAAATAATAGGACAATTTTCAGTTGCAACAAACAATCTGTTATTTACAGAAAGATTAAAGGGAAACCTCAGTGAAACAAACGGAATTCAGAGGAATATTTTTTTCTTCTTTGTCACACATTTCCACAGAAATGTTTACATGCATGAGAAATGATCCTGTTGTGTCATGCATTGATAGATGTGTCCTAAGGTGCCATAAACATTTACCAGACACTGTAGGCTTGTCATGCCCACATTTCCCAGATCTCGTAGTATGGGGCTATAGTGTGCTTACTGTGCACTGATTTATACATCCATAATGCATAATAGCCCCTCCTCTAGTGAAATAGTCCATCCTCTGTTGTCCTCCCATATCAAAATCCACCAACATAGTTGTTTTTAAAATTGTTTTGGCTTATAACTGGTGCTTGATCTTTGCATATTTTGCTCCTGATTCAGATGAGGTGACAACAGTTTGAAGTAAAAAATGTCCTGTGGACTGGATTCATATGGATTACTTGTGGATTATGACCTGAAATCTCAAAATGAACATTTCTCAACAAGTTTATTCAGGTTCAATTAAAAATTTTTCTGAGTGAGAAATAAAGAGTTAAAATACAGAGAGAATGGAATTGTTGAGATTTAAGAGATGGACAGAGTGAGAAAGAAGGAGATTAATCTGAAACTGGTTTTCAAATGAAGGATTTGGAAAATGAGCCTCCATGTAGCAACACGTCAGCCTGTGAACAGTAAAATATGGTGACATTAAGTAGGTGTCACACAGCTGAGGACATCACAGCTCACCGTCACACAAATAAAAATGTTCAATATCACTATACGTTTGATACACCGGACTGAATTTTTTTCTCAAGATCTTTTTTTTAAATAAGTGATTACATAATTATTACAATGCTTTAATTATTTTCTATGTATAAATTAATCCCCCCCAGAATAATTAACAAAATATATATTTCATATGCATCATATGATGCACTGGAAATAGTATAGAAACCATTTTTACTCAGAAATTCATTGTAAAGAAGCATTTAATTAAATTAGAGATTTAGTAGAACAGCTGAAATTGTTACTGTTGGTGGTAGTGCAAAGGAGACGTTACGCAGGAGATCAAAGAAAAGACCTTTGAGGTAAATACAACAAAATGCAGTCACACTAACCAACTTAAACGTAGAATGAAAAAAAAAAGTTAAGGGAGAACTGAGAGTATTTAAAGGGGAGCAAAGAAAAGAACTAATGAGTTAATTAATCACACACAGGTTAATGGAATGAGAATTAGGAGTAAAACTGGGTCAACAAAAAAAAGGTGAACTGAAAGCACAAAGACAACAGAACAAAAACTAAACATAACCCTAACAGAAATAGTATAGTAGTAGTATATTCTTGTAACACATAGTACAGTAATCTTTGTTTTAATTTTTTATTTTGTTTTTAAGTTTGCATCAATTGGACCTTAAGGAAATGTCTTCAACATATTTCACAAAGGGAATCATATTCATTTTTCTTTCACAGGCATTTTTGTCTCATGGGTTGTTTTTTATTGAAAAGTAATAGATCTGTTACTTGTTCAGTTTCACTGTAAAACGGTCTTTGAAACTTTTTACCATGCCTTTCCGTATAATTACATTTACAAATAACTTTCATGTTGATATATAGATTTATTTACTTTTCTCCCAGCCATTAAATCTGTAGATATGAAAATCCATCATAAAAAAAAATGATAACATTTAAACTAATCAAAACAAATAGCGAAATAAACTTTTGAATATGTATTGTGTGGAAATGATTTATATCAATTTTACACAAATTATTTCTATCCTTCAGTTGTGGTGCCATCACACACAATAAAGATGCCACTGATAAATTTGTATTAAAAGTAAGTGTTTACCAAGAAGACAAGAGTGTCAGTGAAGAGCTTGAGATGAAATATGAGACATTTTGTAAAGACAACAACAAAAAGGTAAATATCAATTATGAACAATATAATTTCTAGGTGCAGTCAAGCTGTAATTTTGACAAATTATGCAAAGTGTGTTTTAGATAGGTTTTTTCCTTTTTTTTTTTTTTTGTAGTCATTGCTCCAGGCAAAAAAGAAACATTCACACAGAAACATCACAGGCCTCTCCATTTAGTTTTAAGTGTCCTTCTCACAGTCAGACCTGTTAGCTGTACTTTAGCAGTCACTGACACAAGATAATAGCTAGTGCTTAGACATGGAGGTTCATACTTTCAGAATACCAGAAAGAGATCTTATCAGATCGAACAGATCACAGAACCCATTCTGGTTCATCTGCCTTTCAACTCTGAAGATGGACGCTTCATTGCATCTGTCTGAGAAACCCTGAATCTGTAGCTTGTCTCCTGTTATTAATAACGACTTATTAAAATCAAAGGAAAGTGATGCATGACACGGTTTAGCAGGTTGAATGAGATAAGCATGCTATCAGAGCACAGATGACACATGTGATTTTAAATAAGACATCTCCATGCTTTACTTGTTTAAGTGAACTTCTAAACCGGTGAGTGTTAAAAGTTTGCATGTATCATCTGCGGCTGTGGTTTCTGAGTAGCTATATGGAGTTACAACAAGGTTTAATACACTTAAAGGCATTTATTCACTCATGTTGTCATAATTTACTCATCCACCTGCATTGTTGGTCACACTTTATTCTGATAGTCCACTTTAGACATTCTATTAACTACAGTATAAGTATTAATTTACTACTACATGTCTACTAACATATTCAGAGCAGACTGTTAGGTTAGTATTAGTGTTAGTAGAATAAGTTGACATATATTTGGAAAGTTTCACATGTTGTATGTGTTAAGTGTTAGAAGATATTGCAAACAGGAAGTTTGCTTGGAAATGCTTTTATTTTGTAAAAAAAAAAAAATGGCACAAAGTCACACTTGTGGTGTTCCACAGCCATTGAAAGTAAATAGTGGAGAATGAAAGTAAGAAAAACAACTGGTATTCAGGAGCATGTTGATAATGATAACTTTCTCACATTAGATGCGTATTATATATTTATCAGCTGATAAAACTCTTTCTGACGGCACCCATTCACTGCATATGATCCACTGATGAGCATGTGATGTCATTCTAAGTTTCAATGAAGTAAAAAAAACTATATTTTGGATGGTCTGCGGGTTAGAACATTTTTGGCACATTTAAAATTTTTGGTGTATTATTCCTTTAATGAAATTATTACTTTTTCTACTTTAATGATACTTTTATTGTTTGTTTGTTTTTGTTAGGTTTTTTTTTTTCTTTTAAGTTTGACTGTCTAAATCACCACTGTGTTTACATTTCATGAAAGACATGGGGTCCCAATGCCCTCAGGGTGAATACATTGAGGAAGTTTTCATTTTTGGCTGAAGGAAAGGGCTTAAGTGAATGAAAAGGGAATTAAAACTCTTTATTTTCTCCCCAAGAAGGGTATGATTGATCATGTGGGTGATTGCCCCCAAAAAATGAGCCGATAAGTGTGACTCTTAAAGATGTCCCCAGGGAAACATCATTGCTACTTTTGGCCACTGGGCCCTTTCAGTAACGCTATCCGCATCGAAGACGTACAAACATTGATTTAGCACTTAGCTCTCACGTCCCCCATGAGCGCTTATCATTTCTGGCCTCTCGCCAGCATGGAGGCGTCAAAGTTACTAATCGATGTGCAGAACTTTGAAGACGCTGAAAGCACCATAAGGAGGCTGGAGGAGGGGGACGGGGACCAGATTTCTTTGATTAGGTGACAGGGTGATGGAGGGATATCCACTGGACGAAGTCAACAGATGGCATTCTGACTCTCTCAGTAGAAATTCAGACCCTTTCACTAGCATAACACATATAGAGACTAACTATGGTTTCTTGACAGTAAATATAAGTATAATCATTTATATTTAAAAAATATAATCAAATAAATACACTAACATTCAACAGTTTGGGGTTGGTATAAGATATTTTAAATGATTATGAAAGTCTCTTTTGTTCACCATGGCTGATCAAAAGGCACTTATTTGGTCAAAATACAGCTATTTAATGAAATATTATGAAACAGTTAATTTTGTATTATTAATTCATACAAAGCTGAATTTTCAGCACCATTACTCCAGTCTTCAGTGTCACATGATCCTTAAAAAATGTATTCTAATATGCTGATTTCTTATTATTATCGATTGTGAAAACAGTTGTGTTGCTTATATTTTTGTGGAAACCAAAATACATTTGCATTCAAAGGTTAGGAGTCAGTAAGCACCTGAGCAACCAGAGAGCAATGGCCTGAGCCCACAACATCCTAACACTGTCGCAGTGAGTTGTGCATGAATTAAATCAGACGGAAATCTGATTAATGTGATTTATATACAGTATTTGCATTTTCATGTTTTCTTGCTCCAGATATGGTTACAGTAGATATTTGTATTACCTTCCATCTATTATTCAAACATGTTCTAATGGTGTTTTCAGGAGGGGATATTTCTTGTAAAGTTTCCTGTGCTGTATCATTGTGTCTCATAATGGGCTTTTATCTGAGACCTCTGTTCTGTTTCACCTTTTGAAGGACTCTGAAGTCTTGAGAGAGGTTGAGGTGGAGTTAGCAAAACAAATTATTAGCAACATGTATTTTACGTGAGACTGATTCATTTAAGATGCATCAGGTGTTCATAAAAATTGTTTGTATAGTTCTATAAAATATATAGATAAGGGAGGTCGGGGCTAGTTGTCACATGGAGTTGTCAATAACAAACTGACTAACATGACTAAAATGGCGTGTAGAAACAATTTCGTGTGTGTGTGTGTGTGTACTAAAAAAGGCAAAACACACAAAATTACTTAAATTTCAAATTAAAAAGGTGCAAATGAAAAATACCAAACTTAAAAAAAAAAATCATCAATACCATTGGGACAACTTCATATAGTATCAGGTGAAATGATAATAATGTTATTATTATTATTGTTATTTATTTATTTTTTGTAGTCCAGGCTTTTGCTTATACAGAAATCATGAAAAAATACCTGTTATAACAGCTTGTCTTTTTATTTTTTTTTATTCTTCTTTGAACTGTAAATTACAATAAGATCTTTGTGGTGTACCTGTCCAACTCAAGCAACCAAACTGAATTGAGCATGTGCAGTTACTGATGAAGTATTGGAAATATAAAGATAACATGATTTCTCATCTTACTGTAGCTCTGAAATCCCAGTCATGTTGAAGTGAGCACTGTTGTCGGGTGATGTTTGCAGGCCCAGATCCTGCCTGCCCCGGTGCTCTACCCATCCTCCCTTCTGCTGGTGTAAATGCACAGCCATTACTCTCCATAAAAGATGATGGATTAAAGGCTGATAGTACACTGGGCTGCAGCGCTGCTGTCTGAGAGCCGCTCATAAGAATGATGAAGTGCACTGCGTTGCCCCAGAGCCCAAACACTCGCTTTCGCCTGTGGGGGAGACGGCACAGGAAATCGGGTTTGTAGAAAATCCGGGGGTTCCCAGATCTTCATTCTTTAATCTCAGTGAATGTAGCAAGTGTTGGTTTACAGTGCTTGTTCTTCTTCATGCTTAGTGGTTGACTAAATATAAAATGAATAAAAAATTCATCATTCTTAGTGAGATTTACATTGTTTAAATGGATATATTTTTTTCTATTTTGATTAAGCCTTAATTGGCTTAAACGTGCAGTTTACATTCTTTTGTTCCCCTTTTTTCACGTTTGATCTCGCGGGTGTCTGTGACACTGAGAAAAGATCACTGAGAAATCGTTCCTAAAATCATCAAGTGTGTGGTCTTGCGATCTGGTTGAATCTAGTGTGTGCATTCAGAGCATTATAAATCAAAAAATCGGTTGAACTGTCTTCCGAAATAGGGAGACTACGAATTGAGACGAAGCCAAAGGAGGTGGAGCTGCAGGCTTGCGGGGTCAAGCTGGAAGTGGCTTGGCAGGCCGGGTAGAGCTGGAGGAATTGAGGACCAAGCTGAACCTGGAGTGATGGAAGGGAGGGATGAGGAATAGCTAGTCGAGTGAAAGACCATGGTGGAGGTCGACAACTGACCAAGGGCGGAGCTGGGGTTGGAATCCTTGGACTGACGGAATCCAGTGGAGCCAAGGAGGCGCTGAAGGCTTGTAAGGCAGAGATGGAGTCCAGGGATCATAAGCCTGATCCACAAGGGATCCACATTCCAGGGTGGAGCTGGTGACCGGAAGATCCAAGATCAAAAAATGGAGCAAAGGAACTGAAGAGAAACAGCAGAGACAGGGCTGAAGATCTGGCTGATAATGGACACAAATGCAGGAGAGGGAGCCTTGGCGAGAGCTTCAGCAATGACACAGCCTTGGTACAGGGTGGAACCAGTGGAGACACTGGAGATTTCAGGGCTGAGTGGATATGCAGACTCTAAAAGTATGGTGATGGATGTATCAGTTGTGGAGGAGTATTCACTCCATGTATTCCATGAAAGTTCCTTGAAGCTTGTTTCTGCACAAGCACAGTGCCTTTTTTTGGCACTGAGGCTTGTCTGGAAACGCACACAGGTAGTCATCACTCTCCAGATCCAGTATGAGTCAGTTCTTCAGTCACACAATGGTTGCAAATGAAGATGAGTTGAGGATCTAAATGCAGCAGTTTAGTTTTATTTACACAAACTCAGACAGGAACAGAATGGAACAACTAGGCTACACGCAACAAGAACTGACCATGAACAGAAGCAAACATGTGGCTTAGATTCGGGACGACCAATATGTGTTTTTCAGAACCAATGCCAATATGGATTATTAAAGATCAGGTAGACCGATAAAGGATATTTTGAATTGAAAAATATGTCTGGTGTAAGAATTATAATTTCTGTCAATTAAGAATAACAAGGGCTCTGACAAAAACTTTATTTAAATGCTTTTTAATTATTTTATCTGCGAATTGGTTTTGAAAATGACATATACCGATAACCATAAAACTGCTTAATATCGGCGCCGATAATCGGTCAACCCCTAGCTTAAATACTCTGAAACAAACCAATCAATTAAATAAACAGCAGGTACACACACTAGAAAAACATAGAACCAGTAACCATCGAAACAAATTAATAAAAAGGAATCTTGAAATATTGAAAACCCAAATTCAGACTGAAGCAAACATAAAACACAAATGACCTGTAACACCATCAGATAAACATGTTTATCAAACCAAATCCTGATTAGTGTCTGAATATTGTGCACACAAACACAGTAACACTCAGTCTGGTAAGGCAAGAGGTATATATTGGCACTGTTATTCAAATGCAAAGATTTCAAAGCGTTTAATCTTGTCAACATGTAACTTCAAATGGTCTTTAGTTTGGCACATTCGCAAGCGTGTTTCAGTTTGAGAGGCTTATTCACTTTCTGAACATGCTCATCTGTCAACCTGCTTCCATCAAGAGCTGCTTTTATTTTTCTTATTTGGCACATGAGTGATTAATCGTCACTTGACGTGGCAGTGGAAGGCATGCTGAAGCAGCTCCTGTTGAAATTTATAGGGGTTTGTTCCTGGAGGGAATTCTGACAGGAAGGTTAATCTCTGTCACAGAACCATTTTCAGGGGCATGTACATTGTTTATACAGCATGAGGGTAATTAAATTGCCATTAACTGTAACTATGAGTATTTGTAAAGCCAAAATTATTCTATTGTTGGAGCAATTTGTGTTATAAAGTAGTTTGCACCAGTTATGTGGTAAAATGTTGTGTGAATTCACAGTGCAAATTATGTTTTGTAAACTAAAGAAGGTTTATGCCAGCAGACAGAAGCATCACTGTAGCATTACGTACAGTAAAATAAAACCCTCTATGTGTCGTTCACCTCCTCTCACTACCATTAGTGTCTTTTTGAAGCAATGCATTCACCACAGCAATGCATTCTGGGCCGCAGTACTCATTTGTCTCTGTCAAACAACTATGAAGTGTTTCATAATTTCGGAGCCAATTCTTCTCTTGGATTAGAGGTGTTTTGTAGAGTAACTTTTCGTATGACTGTGCATGACAGAGTGCTTCTTCCTGTCAGTGCTTGACATGAGGAAAGTGGGTTCCGATTTCAAGTGGAGATAAAGAACCTCTCCAAGTTTGCTCATGTTTATTTTTCTTTCAGCTTACATTTAAAGCTGAAGTGTCATTTATTTACCATGTTGAAATACTGTTGACCCAATCTGATGTACAGAAACAACTGTAACAAAGCTATTTGTAGGGTTAATTCAGCTGAAAAGTATATATTTATATTTGCTATCAAAACTGATTGTAATATGTTTTTATAATGTATAACTAGTCCGACTCAGAATCAAGTTAGGCTACGAGTTAGTCTTCCTTTCCTTTCTCTTCTTTTTTTTTTTTTTTTTTTTGCCTTTTTATAATATTATCCTTTTGTGTTTATGTTTTTTAGTGCTTTGATTAAAAAGAAAATGCTTTTTTAAATGCATTAAAATTAAATAATATTTTTTTTACTCAAAATTGCTTGACATAAATGAAATCTATTATGATTTTTGCCATTCCATTTTGTCCCACTATCAAACCCTGTTTTCTGTCTAGTCCAGCTAGTCCGAAGTATGCACTTAACGAATTGTTAGGCTTCGTCTTTCTTTTTATTTTGGTTGACTGGTAAACAAAAATTAATTTTCTTAGCTTGTTTAAGGAGCAAAATCTTCACATAAGCTTTTTGTTTTTCACCGTAAAAGTATCTCCTTTTTTATTTTCTGAATATTTCACCATGCATTTTTTTTTCTGATTGGAATGAATTGGTCCTATGGTAACAGGGAACTAAACCACACCCCCAGTGTATGATGCTGATATGAATTTGGAACACAACTATTTTTTATGGCTAATGGAAGATTTGGGAGCATTCGGGAAACCTGTTTGAATATAGTCATTATTTGTGTAGCTTCTTTTGTAGTCACAAACCATGCAGAAACAGCGCACTTCACCTTTAAGGGAAATGTATCTGTGTATATGAACTTTTCTTTGGCAGAGACTAAATTCAGGAAATCTAATATCTTTCTGTGTACATCATAGATTGTAGAAAAAGACAAAGTGCAGACATGCTAAATGTTATTTAAAATCCATCAGCATCTCACGGAGCTCTTGTCATGTTTGTCTGGTTGAAATGATCGATGGCAACATGGGATTAATGATTCCTCATCATGGCTTCTAAGTTATATTCTGTGAAAAACAGAAGCTGTCATAGTCAGATGAGTGATCTTCATCAAACAAACACAAGCACACACCCTATACAGTACATAGACACGCCAACTTCCTCCATAAATGGGTCATGGGGGGGGGGGGGGGGGGGCATGCAGTTTATATGGTTAAAACTCACGAAACCTGTCAGAAATATGCTAAATATCATTTCCTTTGATGTTAAGGTGAAATGTGACCCAGCCTTTTTTTGTGTGTGTGTGTGAGATTCACCCATATTTATTTAGCCACCATTGCCATTATTTAAAATATTATGGCATCTCAAGAGAACTTGTGTCCCAGATGATTGCTTTGTTTGTGACACGTAATTCATGGGAAATAAGCATAATACCAACATCCCTCACACTATTGCTGCAGGTTTTTGCTGAGAGAAATTTGTGTTAGTGCCACATAAATGCCAGTCAAAGCTCAACTTTTGCTAAAGGCTATGAAAACATCCAGACTTCCATCCCAAGATAACACATTTGAGTCTAAACATATTTTTTCAACAAGTAAGCTCACCGAGTTGGAATATGATGGAAAATAATTGTCTCAGGTACTTAAAGCTAATGAGGTCTATAATAACAAAGGTAAGCTGTGGTAATCTCATTCATCTCAATGGCAGTAACTTGCAGAAATGTTTATTTTGTCAGAAACTACTTTTGGATGGCCATCAACTTTTAGGTGTGACTTCTTTTAATAGCTATTCTGTACTGTTTTTTCCGATTGTCCTTTTTTTTTTTTTACTTGCCAATATGTTAAAATTAAATGTATTATTGTTATTATTTGATTGTAATAGTTATTTGTTTGTTATTGTAAAGCAACTCTGAGTATTAGAAAGACATTATATACTGTAGATACAATTATTTTATACATTTAATTTTATTTTAATTTTAAATTTATAGTATTTATTCATATTCCAAATTAGCTTTATTTTGTATTTTAATTTAAGTTTCGATTGTTCTGTTATGCTCTTCTGTAATTTTTATTAGTTTGTATATATATATATATATAGTTTGTGTGTTAGTTATATAGTTTGTGTGTGTGTGTGTGTGTGTGTGTGTGTGTGCGTGTGTGTGTGTGTGTGTGTGTGTGTGTGTGTGTACTTTTTTTTTCCCAGTTAGGTTTTTCATCTGATATTTAAATGTTATTTTATTTCAGGTTGAGTAACAAATTGTTAGTTTTTAATTATCAAATTATTACTTTTTTATTATTATTTATCCGTATATTTCAGTTTTAATAATTTTTAGCACTTAAAATTATACAGTTGGTTGCCATTAATTAATATAATATAATTATAGTATATGATATATTAGTATACTTGTTATTATATATTAATATTTTGTTTACTTTTAATAACTATATTTTATCTATCATAATACATGGTGATCAGAATAAACTATTTTAGTTTAGTTTAGTTTAGTTTAGTTTAGTTTAGTTTAGTTTAGTTTAGTTTCTACTAATCCTGTCCACTTGAATGAGGAAAAACCAAAATCTATAAAATTGTATGGCAAACATTTCAATAGCACATGTCAAATAACCAATAAAAGCTGACAGAATATATATACATTATTTAACTAATAATTATAAATTGATAAAGTGCTACCGTTTCTGTAATTTTTTTTTAATCTTTTTCTTTTTTCTTTTTATGTTTTGGTGTGAAATACAAATTGCAGTTTTAAACAACATGTCTGTTTGTGTATTTGCTTGTTCTCTCTCTCTCTCTCTTCTTACAAGAATCAGGAAACTCAAAATTTGATTCAGTTGTAGTGGGAATTCACAGTTGTCTTATCGAGGCTCTTGGAGTAATCAGCTCGGCTATGAAAGCTGCATTATTTTTCGTTGTCATGTTGGCAGGTGCTAAAGACCAGAGGAGTGACGAGAATCAGGAGAGTAGGAGTATAAAAGGAAGGAGCGGACAGACTTCCTGAGAACATCAGACGCCATCTTCCTCCACTCTTCCCCAGCGCGATGAGTGACGCGACGTCTGGCGGCTCCCTGACAGTGCAGAGGCCAAGAAGTTAACCGCCATGTTGTGCACCATGAACAAAAGCTGAACGAGACCAGACGACGGATGACACGCTCTGAGGTTAAAGTACAAACAGTCGTGATAAATCAGATACCGACTGCAGAGAGAAAGCAGTTCAATCCTCAGGCATGTAGTTACAGGAACTGATACAAATTGGGGTGCTCATAAACTAGTTTCACTTCAGGATCCTAGTTTTAAACTGAAGCAAGCCTTGACCCAAAGCAGAGCCATAATTGTGTTATAACTGTGTTATTATTATTCATATTCCGATATAGTATTTTTAATATTTTGAATTAGCTTCCATTTTTATATATTTTAGTTATTTTAGTAACTTTCCTTTATTCTTTTGTTTGTTTGTTTTTCTTTTCAGTTTATTTTATTCTTCTAATAAAATGATTTTCTATATATATATATGAATTATTTACCTAATACATACAGTAGATAAATAATAATAATTATAATATTTGATTTTAAGCCCATTTTTGTTTAATTTGTACCAGTTTTGCTATTGATAACTAAAACTATTACAAATATTTTTTGTTAATTGAACTGCAATAAAATATAGATAAATATAGGTTTCAGTTTGAGTCATTTTTAGCACTATCAAGCAATAGTAAAAAAAAAAAAAAAAAAAACTTTTTCCCAGTTTAGGTTTTTCATTTAATAGTTGTTTTATTTTAGTTCATCTTAATGAACAAAAATGATTTCTAATAGTATTAGTTAACAACAACAACACTGGTACAAAAAATATGATGTTAAAATAAAATATAAAATGTGTATTATTATTTATGTCAATAATTCAAGGCACATTACATGGCAGTCTGCACAAACTACTATTTTAATTTTTTGTGTTTATTGCTATTTTCAATTAGCTTAATTTAATATTTTAATGTAAGTATAGGTAAAAAAAAAAAAATATATATATATATATTCTATGTAACTTTTTTATTTATATTTATATATTTATATTATATTTATATTTCAGTTTCAGCTACTTTAGCACTTTAATTTATTTCAATAGTTGCCATTAAATAAATTTTTTCCAGCTGGGTGAACTATCCCTTTAAATCAAGTGAACCTGTTTTTATTGTCTGGTGTCTTTTGATTGGACACACAGCCTTTGACTTTAACAGCGATACATTTCATGCGCATCTTCCGCAAAATGCAGTGATAGGTCAGCAGTTTCAGGGACTCGTCTCATTGTGTTTTGCTGGTTATTGGCTGAAGGCTGAGTTCCTCCATCCGGTCAGTGCAGATATTGGAGGTCTGATTGGTTGACTGGCTGGATCTGTGTTAGGTACCTGCTTTCCATCTTCTAGAATCTCTCTCAGTGTCTGTTCTGTCACAACACGGTATATGTCTCAGCAATGAAGATGGATTACCATAAAGTGGCGTACGGCTGAGAGAAGGAAAAGAGAGAGAGAATAGCTCCACATAAATAATAACAGAGGAGTATTTTCATGTAAAGAACAGAGGAGGAACAAATGTCCCTCTGTCTGCTACCTAGCTGTCCTCACCCGTTCATTCATTAGACCTGACCTTTGACCTCGCAGAAGGTGATCATGAGATCAAATTACAGGCTGGCCTGAGGTGCTAGGGAAGGCATTATGGGTAATATGCTGCCATGCACATGCGATGTTTCTGTCATACGCTGTCAGGCAGCGTTCAGGTGCTGTCTTTCACCGTCTGTGATGTTGAGTCTGTCGGGAGTCTCGAGGGGTTTGCCTGAGCACAAATGGGGGCTTTTGTTTTCAAACAAACACCTTTCAGATTACTCATGTTTGCACACAGCGCAGTCAAATGCACTAGTTGTGTTAAGTTAAGCTCTATCAGCAGCACATGCACATAATATAGTATCAACCCTCACAGTTTACAGAATCAGAGAAAGTTGTGTTGTACACAATTGCAATGAAACACTTGTTCAAGGACAATTTTTAATTCATTTCAACTAGAGTACCTAGAACTGAATTATAATATATTATAATATATAATAAGTCGTCTGACATTTGTATCACAGACATATAATTAAACAGTATATTCATTTTTAATGCTATTTTTATTTATTATTTAGTTAATTGTATTTTTAGATTGACCTATAATTTTATGTTGGTATTATTATTATTGTTATTATTATTATTACTTCTACTACTACTACGTCATACAATTTTTTTTACTCTATACTTCTTTATACTAGTTTATAGTATTTTTTATGAAGTATTTTTTAACCATACAAACAATTACCTTTTTTTATTTTTATGAGTATTAACTTCTGTGTTATATATATATAATTGTCATGATTATGATTTAAATCAATACATGAAAAGTTCAGATGCAGAAGCCTCTAAGAGCCATTTGCAATTTTATTCTAAAAATTAGCATTTTTATCAGGCCTCCTATGTGTAGGTTGAGTAATTTCCCTTTAAAGGCAATTAACAGGTTCTTTAATTGCCATTAAAATGAAATAACTGAACATAAACATAGGAGCCTGAGAAAAATGAAAATTATAGAAGAACATTTCAGATGCCAGTTAAAGGCTTTTGCATCTTAACTCTTCAGTAATTAATCGATAAATTATATATACTCTCTATAAAATAATCATATGTTTTTGCATTAGAGTGATGAGAATGATATTAATATAAAATTGTAAATTTTAAAAACTATCTTCATGCTAAATACAATTTTTTTCTCTCCTTCTTTTGTTTATGGGATAAAATATAACCTGAACGTGTTCTTCTCACTACTGCTTTCATGTACTTCAGTACTGAACTTCACACAAGACGATTTATATAATATCCAGTAATGTCATTGTCTGTCTGATGTAACAGAATGAAAGTATTGTAGCAGTCTGGACAGAGACTGTCCTCATTTAAGGGCCCAAAGAGTCTGAAGTGACACTGGACAGCACTTACTGTTGGACTGTCTTTATTAACCATACTGTAAAAGTTTTTTGATCACCTAGTGAGGTTCTTCAGATTGGAGATGGATTGCTTTGTGTCGTCTGATGAATTTTGTACACAGATAAATGATGTCAATTACATGTCAGAAATCACATTGGATGACAAAATTGATGACTGAAAATTAATTGTGGATTTATTTATTTAAAATTTATTTATTTATTTGATTTTTGGCCTTCTTCTATTTGTCGTTATTCTCACTGGAAATGTCATTCAGTCGCTTAATTAAATTCTAATTTAAGTGTAAAGTATAAATCAACTACATTATTAACAAATAAAGATGGAAATTGCTGTAAAAAATGTTACAAATAATTGAAAAATATTTATAAATTGCATTCTACATTTGTGTATATGCGTGTATAGATGTGGGAATAATTTACTTATGTTTTTTTAAACATTTATTATGGTGTAAAACAGATTCGTATGTGCGTACTTTGACGAGCTCTGATGTTCTCACTTGAGTATGTGATCAGAAGCATAATGTAACAGCAGCAGCAGCAATATCTGATAGCAAAACCGTTCAGAGGAGAATGTCACAGCGGAGACGTCTAAACCGAAAGAGCAAGAGCGAGCGAGAGAGATGCAGTGAGAGAGAGTGAGACAGACACACAGAGAGAGCAGCTTTTAAAAGGATTTTGTCGGTTATTGACTGGTTGCTCTCCACTGCTAATAGCCATTTAAAGATTATAGGCCTGCTGGTGGAAATCAAGGCCTTCATTGTTCTCCTTATTGCATTCTGGCAGATGGGGGCTGACACAACAACACGCTCTCTCCCCGCGGGCAGCCTCACTCCACACCGCTTTCCATCAGCAGCCATTCTATTGAACCGGCCCTAATAACTAGCCATGAATTATTTATCTCCATACGATATTGAGGGCCAAGAGGAGGAAGAGGACGACGTGAGGAAGAAGGCGGGGTGGGGGTCTGCGTGCAGGTGCCAGGTCGGAAGATCTTGCGGTCCGCCCCAAACACTCCCAGGATGGCTCTTTCCCGGAACGCAGCGAGCATTCCGATCACGGGAGAGGAGGAGATAAAATATATATTCATTAAATGTCAGTCGACTGATGAAATGAGAGCGATCCATTAGAGGCTGGCCGGGGCGGCGGTGTGGAGGGCTAATGTTTCCCGGTTGTTCGGAGGGCCGGACGGCTTTTAGTGGGCACGCCGGTGCCGCAGGGAGCAAAGCTCTTCATCTAGCCTGTGCTGCTTTAATAGGGGAAGGGCACAGGACATCTACAGAGATGGAGGATCATAATCTTTATTATTTGGGAATTGTGGCCTCAGCGCCTTCGGGGCTGAGGTTGGTCCAACTTTTACACATTACAACTTCAGTAATGAATATGTTCACACTTTTCTACAGGAAGTCACAAAGCCTTCTTATGGAGAAAAAAAGGGCTGATTTAAAAAGCACATTTTATCCCAAAACTGAAAAGTAGGCCTACAGTATGGTGCACATTGCTGCCACACACATTTTTTCCACTCACTTGTGTCGTAATAACATGATAAGTTGTTTTAACGACATCTTTTCTCATTTAAAAGGGGTCCTATTATGTTTTTTTTTTTCACTTTTTTAATTTTAGTCAGTGTTTCGTGTGTATTTTTGGGCATAAAAATATTTACTAAGTTACAAATCTCAAAGTACACTCCTAAGTGTGATATTTCTCTTTTTTTTTTTCAAGGACTACAACAAACGGCTCGTTTCGACTTCAGCTTTGTTTTTTGGGTTTTGTGATGTCACAAAAACTTATTAGAATATCAATAAAATAATTACGTCTTTGGAAATTTGAATGGTTAAGGTTTGGGTCGAGGTTTGAATAATTTTGCATGTAAATGTGTTACTATTACGAAAACATTTTTAAAATAAATAGCTGACAGTACAATACTGGACAGTGATGTAGACTAATCTGCAGAATGTACACTTCAATTATGAGACTACAGTGTCTGTCACACATTGAGTGCAGTTATATCACTGTATTTCTGAAGGAAACCGACTGTCTTCAGAAAAATGGATGTCATTTTCATTTCATTTAGCATGTAATGTCTGTGAGCAGAGTGATTTTTAAGTGGTTATTGACATTCTATCTAAAACAATAACATTACCACTGTAATAAAATATGTCTATATCCGTGCATGCAAAGGTTCTGTGTGATCCTCTTATATTCAGTATTCTTGGGGTCTGAATCCAGCTCAAATTGATAGGCGCCATCTTTAACTATGCCGAAACAGGCGGAACTTGCTGCTTTGGAAAGGGGCGGGGCAGTACTGAAAAACTGTCTAAGCTGTTCGCCAATCAAAACGCACTGCATGGGACAGCTAACCAGTCACGACACATTTCTTTTTTCGCAAGGCAGGCCTTCATCAAACCCAGAGCTAATCGAATAATAATGTTTTTTTGTTTTTTTTCCGAACCACCAAGCATGGGAGCATGTTCTAGTAAACCCCCAAAGCAAGACTTTGTAAAAGAGCATAATTGGACCCTTTTATTCTCGTCATATTGAGATGTTTTCTCGTAAAAACAAGATGTAATGTTGTAAAAACCATATATTTATCTCTTATAAAAAAAATTAAAAAAAAAAAAAAACTATATATTTTCTTGTTAAAATGCCTTTATATATATACACAATATACATATAAAGTTAGTTATCCACTAACTGCACTCAGACCCATGACTCATTTAGGATATATATATATATATATATATATATATATATATATATATATATATATATATATATATATATATATATTAATGATAAGATCAAAATCTGATTATTTTTGAATAATCGACTCTGGGATTGGAATATTTCTTTATTTGAATGACTGAAGTTTGATTTAACAACAAATCAAAATACGAACAAAGAGAAATAAGATATTTTAATAGGCTAATAATTATTATTTTTTATATTATTATTATTATTGTCTGTTTAAAAACAGGCAAATGAAAATTAAGCTAGATTTTTTTGTAGGTCCATTTTTGTTTGTGGGTAGACAACATGAGCATATCAGCATCATTTCTTGAAACATAATATGTTGACAGTTTTAATTACATATTTTTTATTTGTAAATGCCTAACATCTTTATGCCCCTAAATCTTTTTTCCAAGTCGTGAATTGGTGTAACATCACATTTATTGTTGAGTGTTTCTCAAAGGATATTCTTTCCTTTCTTGCAATTTTACACAGCATCTAGAGATGGCACACTGGAATTACATGGCCAGTGGCAAAGCTGTTTTCATAATGATTTGAAATTAAATATGTAGAGTGTTTGATCGATACAATTTCCTTGGTCCAAATATAGAGGAATAATGAGCAGCAGCTGAAGAATCCACCTCAAACATTCATTATGGACAATAATGTTTTAATTGCCAGGAAACGCTGTTAAAAACACTTTGTCATTTTAGTTTGCAGGGGATCATTCACAGCCTTTGATTAAAACTCCAACACAGATGCGTCAATCACATTGTTTTCATAAATACGTATAATAGAAATGTTTATTGCTTAACCGTAATGCTCCTGTTATGTGAATTAATAGTCCATTTTATGCCTTCATTGTGTCAATAGCGCAGTCTTGATCTTTCTAGAATGATATGAGATTTAGTGACTCACGTAACCCAACCATAGGAAGCTGTCTTAACATTTTCCTTTTGGTTTAACATGGCACTATGCATCAAAATGACTTAAAATTAGTGTTTGTGTGTGTGTGTTTGGGCCAGTGCCACATTTTAGTCTTATGGCAGGGAAATAGAAGAAACTTTAATAACAGTTTGGAGTCCAGCCAGAGTCAAGACAAATAGCCTTGGATCGCTTCCAATGAAAACATGCCAACTGTCCACAACTGGCATCATTACTGGCTTCTTCACACCCAAAGGAAATGCCCCCAAATGACACAATTTCCATGCCAAAACCATATTAGAAATGGAGACAATTAACCTGAAACTTAGCATAGGTTTAAGACCCACAGACCAAATAAACGCCTTCTCAGACATCTTTGAAAAATGGGAGAGAGGGAGGGAGAGAAAATGCAGGTGTCACTGAACTCAACTATAGTTCCGCTATAATGAACCCCACTGAAGCAGAAGGAAACTTTACATCTCATGCTACATGACTGGCGCCACATCTGATCTCCCATCCATCACAACAGCAAACAGAGTGACGCAGAATCCAAGACCATTCTGGTTTGATTCATGTTATATGATATGCAGTAAAAGATGCTGAAATATTCCAGTAGATCTAGAGTGGAATAAAAGGACTGATAAGTATACAGAGAGACAGACAGTCATACAGATAGATGGGCGGATAGACCTACACAGACAGACGATAGATGGATAGATACACTGAACAAAATTATAAATGCAGCACTTTTGTTTTTGCCCCCATTTTTCATTAGCTGAACTCAAAGATCTAAAACTTTTCCTATGTACACAAAAGGCCTAGTTCTCTCAAATATTGTTTGGATATTGGCAGGAACTGGAACACACTGTCATATACGCCAATCCAGTGTATAGTATTGTTTTTGGCGGCCTATTTTAATTTTAGTTTTAGTCTAGTCATTGTGTGAAGCAGTCATTTTAGTTTTTATTAGTTTTAGTCACATTCATACTCTTTTAAGTCTAGTCTAGTTTTAGTCAATGAAAACTGATGACATTTAGTCTCTCTTTAGTAATGCCATTCTATTTAACCCAGTCAATATAGTACAAGTACCCAGTAGTATAGACAAAACCAAAATGTTATTTTATCCAAACCCATTTCAAACAAGGTTATCAATAATACATTCATTCCAGACACTGAAGACTCTCTAATTTAAATCTACAACATTTATTTTACCTACAAACATGTTAGAGTTACACACACATACATTTAAATAAAATAAATAAAAACAGTAAATATAATAAAATAAAATTTTGTAATTTTCCTCCCAAAGACAACCCCCAGCTGGTCGGCCATCGGTCCCTTTCTCTGTTTCAAGGTTAATTTATTCTCGATGTGTCCGAAAGTTTGCATGGGCGACTGCTGAAATTATGACGTCATTGCAGGGTTGCCAGAATTTCACTTTGAGTGCATGCAAACTCATTTCGTGTGGCGGAGTGCACAGCATTTTTTTTTTTTACTTTCCGCATGCTCAGCATCCGAAATTGAAGTAAGTTTTATTTTTCTTTTATGAAATAGAAGTAGAATTCATATAAATATTAATTACACTATTTTATACACTATTTGCTTAAAGTTGTCTTGTGTTTGCTGCGAAATATAGCCAATAGTTTAAGATTGTTTTAAGTTTTACATAAATAAATTATTAATTCATCAACTCATTCATCACAAGACTTTTACTGGCAATACTGGAAAATGACTTTTTTTCATCGGTGATTCCCAATGGTTTTAGAGAACAATTACTCCTCACCGCTCCCCTGTCGTTTCAAAGAATAGTGCAACGGCGAACGCAACAAGTATAAAAGCCTCGTCCGTTTGGGAAGGTGCGCTCGCGCCTCGCAATCAGTGGAGGCACGTAAAGCGGAGCCAGGTGAAAGTATAAATCCCACTTAACTTAGTTTGTTGTCGTCTTCTAAATAATGCTGTGAGTGGGGCTTGAGGAAGTGACGTCGGTTCGGTTGCGTCTGTGCAGTGCGACCTGATGTAGCCCCGAAGCGAGACACTGGAAACAGAAATACTGCAAAATAATAAATTTAAAAATAATATTTTTTATTTTTTAAACTACATTTAGTCTTGTTTTTTTCCTTCAACAATATTGCATTATAAAGTTAATTATAGTCAATGTCATAAGAGCTTTTATAGTTGCATCTCTTCTCATTTTTGTCATGTGATAAAGGACGATGATATTTAGTCATAATTTTCATTGATGAAAGCAACACTAGTCAAGAGCATCTCAAACATGCTCAGTGGGTGACATGTCCGGTGAGTATACTGGCCATGCAAGAACTGGGATGTTTTCATTTACATTACATTTAATCATTTAGCAGACGCTTTTATCCAAAGCGACTTATAAATGAGAACAATAGAAGCAGCCAGGTCAACAAGAGAACAAAACAGTATACAAGTGACATTTTCAGCTTCCAGGAATTGTGTACAGATCCTTGCAGCATGGGGCCGTGGATGAATGGTACAGCAATGGGCCTAAGGATCTCGTCACGGTATCTCTGTGCATTCAAAATACCATCAATAAAATGCACCTGTGTTCATTGTCCATAACATACGCCTGCCCATACCATAACCTGACTGCCAACATGGGCCACTCGATCCACAACATTGACATCAGCAACCCACTCACCCACACAACGCCATACATGCGGTCTGCCATCTGCCCTGTACAGTGAAAACCGGGATTCATCCGTGAAGAGAACACCTCTCCAAAGTGCCAGACACCATCAAAAGCGAGCATTTGCCCACTCAAGTGGGTTAAGAATGAGTGACGTGAAATACAGCCTTGTATTGTGACCCATACTTAGAATTCATGCTCTTCATTTAACCCATCAAAAGTTCACACACACACAACAGTGAACACACACCCCGGAGCAATGGGCAGCCATTTATGTTGTGGCGGCCAGGGAGCAGTTGGGGGTTCTGTGCCTTGCTCAAGGGCACCTCAGTCGTGGTATTGCCGGCCCGAGACTCAAACCCACAACCTTAGGGTTAGGAGTCAAACTCTCTAACCACAAGGCCACAACTTCCCCACAAAATACAACAACAGAATGCAGTCAGATCAATACCTCGATGAGGATGATGAGCATCCCTGAGACGGTTACTGACAGTTTGTGCAGAAAATCTTTGGTTATTCAAACCAATTGTTGCAGCAGCTGTCTGGGTGGCTGGTCTCAGATGATCTTGGAGGTGAAAAGATGCTGGATGTGGAGGTCCTGGGCTGGTGTTGTTACACGTGGTCTGCGGTTCTGAGGCCGGTTGGATGTACTGCCAAATTCTCTGAAATGCCTTTGGAGACAGCTTTTCGTAGAGAAATGAACATTCAATTCAGCTCTGGTGGACATTCCTGCAGTCAGCATGTCAATTGCACACTTCCTCAAAACTTTCGACATCTGTGGTTTTGTTATGTGTTATTGTGGCCAGCCTAAGGCACACCTGTGCAATAATCATGCCGTCTAATCAGCATCTTGATATGCCACACCTGTGAGGTGGATGGATTATCTTGACAAAGGAGAAGTGCTCACAAACACAGATTTGACAGATTTGTGAACAATATTTTAAGAGAAATAGGGCTTTTGTGTACATAGAAAACATCTTAAAACTTTGAGTTTAACTCATGAACGATGGGGGCAAAAACAAAAAATAGATAGATAGATAGATAGATAGATAGATAGATAGATAGATAGATAGATAGATAGATAGATAGATAGATAGATAGATAGATAGATTTTAGAGTTTGCCACTATGAAGAACATTTCATGTCATTTCAGCCAAGTTTACACAAAACTATTACACTGCACTATTACAATGCATTTTGTCTCTGAAAAGGAGGAGTTGAGACGGTGTAGGATGTGTTGAGATGTAACTCAGTGCTCTGTAGGAGAAATTGAGAGAGATGAAAACAGAAAAAGGCAAGGAATGAGTGAAGGATGCCTGCAGGGTAGAATGAAAAACCCAAATAAACATTTAGGGGAGGAACTGTCCACCAGCTCCTGCAAAATGAACCATCTGGGTACAAGAAAAAAGAGGGTGAAGACAACAAACAAAAGAAGCAGGGGTGCCAGAGAGCGTCCGACCCTCCTCCAGGCAGGCGCTTGACGGTTCTCCTTAAAAGGCCATCTCTCCCCGGGGGCTGCTGTGAGAAGCAGAGGAACCGCAGACCCCTGCAGGCTGACAGTGATCCAGGCTAATGGGCCGGTCTGTGTACTCTGTAGTGTGGGGAGTGGATTAGAGGGGTAATTAAGGTTAATGATCCACCCGCTCTGATCTGTGCTTCACCACCTCAGGCTACATGCTTGAGCAGATGCTAACTCCCGCCACACACAGGTGGATTCAACACCAGCATGTTTAGAAAGCTCTGGTGAATGATGGGATGTGTCCACAAATTATGCTAGCAGGGTTTCAGGGTTGTGCAAAATGAAGAATTGAAGAATTGGAAATTCATGACTTTGGTTTTAAATGAATTGTCCACACCCCACAGGAACTTGAATTGGAATTTGAATATGAATGACATGGAATTGAATGAATTGTAAATCAACAAAAAAGTGCATTCTGGGAAATAAATTGTTTTTCAACCTGGGCCAAATCTATCTATCTATCTATCTATCTATCTATCTATCTATCTATCTATCTATCTATCTATCTATCTATCTATCTATCTATCTATCTATCTAACTAAATTGACCAGTAAAATGTTCTTTTTCACATTGTAGCAGTTTAGCTTTATTAATATCATTGAGTTTTGATGAAAACCTCCAAAGTTTGGTGTAATGAGCCTTACGCAGCCTTTGAAAACATATCTGCTTTTCATATACATTGTCGAAACAATTGATATAAATAGATGCCATCACAATAATTAATGTTCCCCTCATATAGTTGTAATTATTTTATCACAGTCGGAATGTCTGACATCTCCCTTTCTCTCAAGCAAATATGAGTGTAAAGTGAGAATGGGGATTTCCACGGACATAATGCGTGGCATAAATCATCTTAAATGTAGCGCCTTTCATCTAATTGCTCTGCTTTGTGTAGCACATGTAACAGAAGGCCGTCCCCACTGGAAGGAAACATGGTCGTTTTTCACAGTATAAACTGATCAATTGAATGGGACATCAAAAAATGAAATTTGAAGAAGCAATTTTTTGCTCTTATCCGTCTTTGAAATACCACAGTAATAGCAACAAAGTGGTTTTTCCTCAAAAATGCAGTTTCTGCTGATCAAATCAGGATTTCAGGGCAGCACATTTGAGAGTATGAACGACAGGACCCATCAGACTTAAGTGAATTATGACCCTGTTAAACCAGGTTTTAGTGCCATCCAAAGCAGACACATTTTCCAGCCTTTTCCTGTAATTTTTGAAAGCCTTTTTGCTGTAATAAAATATCACTTTTTCCAGCATTTATGCATTAAACGCTCATCGTCCTCGTGTCTCCGATGATAATCAGATTGCATCTCGCTTCCTTTTCTACGCCTCTCTCGGATCACTCTCGATAAAGATGACACGAGGGCCTGCAAACTGGACCAAATTGACCTTGGTGTCTCTCTCTCGCTTCAGTTTTTCCTTCAGTCGTTCGTGTTATGATTACATCATCTAAAGTAACACTGAGATGCTTGTATGACTGTCACCAAGGGCTCTAATGCCCCATCATGTAGCTCTTTACCCATAATGCCTTGGGACCAAGTCCCACACATATTCACTGCTCCATAACTTGGTACACATCCCCAAACTAGCCATTACAGCACATCGGTGTGTCACCAATGGCCGTGTTTACAAAATCTTGATGTCCCCAACAGGTCCTTTTACTGTGAGAGTGAAACACTTTCAGTTTTATTTCTCATAAAGCAAACCCCCCACTTATTTCACTCTGGAAATATGATGACTGGTGATGTGGTAACTCACTGAGAACCACTGAAACCCAGCTGTGGATATTGGCAATTAAGTCAGACATAATTGTTTGGAAGTGAGAATACGAGGCGATAAAACAGGATGGAAGAACTGACGATCACTCTCAGTCCGCGATTAGATGGCTCACAACAGGTTTGATTCTGCATTACTGATTTGAGTTGTTCAGTTCAAGTTAACAATAATGCGCTCCTCGCCTGAGGTAGGCCTACTGCAATTTTTAGAGTGCTCAGGACCAGAGGCAATGATAGGTACCCATCCATTACCAACAAACCTCAGCACCAGCTGTAGCTTCCAGTGCACATTTATTCTCGCAGCATGATGTCACTGCAGATTGTCCTGAAATGCATTGCAGTTAGGACTTAATTCGTTTTGGCCTCTGATGGCACATTCACTGTCCATTCAGTGCCTGCTTGATCAATATAGCACACAAAGATTGCTGAGAACTGGCAGAAATCTAGTAACAAAGGCATGTACAAGGTACTGGGTTGATACAGGAAGCACATTTAAAAAGGAACAACGATGAAAATGTTTGGTCTAGGATTAACTCTAAAACAATTTTCACTCAAAACTTGCCATTGTTTTCTTTTGAATTTGAATGTAAGGAAGTAATTAAAGTGAAAGAAAATCTAATTATCATCATATAAGTTGCAAAGATTACTTGAGAAGCACAATTAAATTCTGTTTTCTGAAGAAGAAAAAAATTGACTAAGAAATTTTTTTTCAGAAAACAAGTATTTGTGTAAGGTGCTTTTTTAACAATCAAAAATATAACTGTAAATACTGTTTAAAGTTATGTATGTATATTTCTTTTTTTATTATTATTATTATTACTTCTGGCCGATATACACACAATAAATTCCTTGATTAATATGGAAATCAACGTTTTCAAATAAACTCTGCACACAAACATAAGTAAGATGAACTGTGTGGGTTATTGAACAATGGTAATTAACACTCAAGCTTGTTATTAAGGGTAGCTAAATGTTATTGTTTAAGCTTGAATAAAAGAAATGGAATATAAAAAAGAAAGAAATATAGGTTTTGAAAGGGAAGCTGGGAGAGAGTTGCCAACAGGAAGAACGAATGACTAGACAGTTGATTTATTATGTTGGTGACAGTACCTACTGGCAAACTGCATGACAGCTTTCCCTGATGGCACCCTCAACATATCAAACACCACACTCTTCCATGTCCTCACAATAGGCACTGTGTCAGTCTTAAAGGACAGGCGGCACTGTCAGCGGTGGCTAGGTTGGATTAAAGACAGGCAGTAAATAAAAATATGCCACATCACCATCACAAAGTTTCTCTGGGGATCAATACATCTGTCAATCACTGACTGCTGTCTGTCTGGGCCAAATGGAAATGCATGCATAAGAAAACATGCGATTTTAATAAGTCAAAGGCAAATATACTTTTACTTGAAACATGAAGAGCTATAGCTGTCACTTTAAAGAGAAATATGAAAAAGATTATTAGCACAGCTACAGAATGCATTATGTTCCTTCAACTTGTTCCGGAAAGGTTAAAGCCATAGTAACACCCTTGCCATCTTTACTTAAGTCAGTATGTTTGTTCTGAATACACCATTACATTTTTAACATGCCGTACTGCAAACATTTATTGTTCCGTGCTATTCATTTGACTGTATACATTATTAAACAGTGAACACTTCCGCTGAAACCCTTAATAGTTACTGACACAACAGATTTTAAAATGGAAGGACACAAAAAGCGCTGATCTGATGTGTTTGCAAAGGCAAATGTCAGCGTCTGTAACACTGTGGTTGATTCTTAAGGCTATGCATGGCTGGCATTGTACATTTACCTGCATATACTGTAGTCTCCTCTGTGAGGGTTTGTTTGCGTGAAAGCTGATCTGTGAAAAGTGCCATAGACAAGCTGCATCCACAGGCTCCGAGGCCCTGAACTCAGAACAAGCTGAGATGGAAAAATACCTGCATGTTTACCACTTACCGTAGTAATCAAATCCTGCTTTCACAGGAAAAATCTAAGTGAAAGAGTACCTCTCCGGAGAGCAAAATAGAAGGGTTAAATGATACATTCCTGCAAATGGAAGTCCATTTCTACAGCACTGTATTCCGTCTATAAGAGTAAGGATTTAAATAAGATTGAAACTCTATTAGGGCTCTGTTTGCTCCTACATTTGGAAAAAATAAGTAATGTTTTTAAAAACTATACAATCTAACACAACAGTAGAGCAGCCATATCTCAACTATTTTGAGTCAAAGGTCAAAAATGAACCACTGTTTTCTCAGACAGTGGTTTTGGGTGTTGGTTTAAAACTATTTCTGCTTGTTTGTGCTTTTTAATGAATTATTTTACTGTATAATTTTTTGCTGAAATGCCATTAAATACGTTACTGTAACTTGACTGCTGGGTAAAGATGTTTAATCATTTGCAAAGGCCAGCAATATCCTATCTTTCTTTTCTTTTTTTAAGTATTTAGTTATGTAAAAAGAGCACCCAGTCTCCCAGAAGAGTAATCTTAAATATTGTTTGTTTTACTCGCCTATTGTTGTTCTTGTATTTTGTAATAGTGGCATGAAATCAAAATTCACTGTTGTAAATATTCAGTTTTTTTTTCACAAGTGTTGTTTAATCAGTGGAATTAATATTCCCTATGCCCATGTGGTTATTTCATATTGGCCGGTCTATGAGCAGCTGGTTGTGAAAACACAAGTCAGGCTGTGCCTCCTAATGCCACTGCTGAAAACGCTCGGGCCCGTTAGTAATTCACCGCCATTTCCAATTAGTCTGACAACAATAACCTTTCATCCTGTCATTTATCAATTAGAAGAGAGAAAAAAAATTGTACAGCTGAGAGCTGTGCAATAATGTGCAGCTGTGCTGAAGAATTCGGCTTCCCTTTATTACTTTGCGACAAAGGGGAGACAAAGACATATTTCACTCATTGCGTGACTTAATGACTCTAAATGCCGCCCAAGAGCCGACGGAATTCTCGCGAGAGTTCCTTTGAAAGGGAACAGGGTTCTCGCGAGAGTAACTGCCGAGAACGAATGAGACAGCAGCACGCGCCACCTGATGGTGTTAATGAGGCATTTTCCATGGCTTTTCCCAACTTCATCTCGATTCTGAGCTCTTAGATAGCAGGCCTATTAAAACTTAGGAAATTAGAAATATACTAACGATTTCCGCATGAATTATTATTTTTATTCATTTATTTATTTATTTGTTTATTTATTTTTCTGGCGTTCTCCAGACATGAGGACAAGATCTCATGAAGCAAAATTCGGTAAATATGAAATACAGTAACAACTATCGAGAAAAAAAAAATTCTCCCTTTCTAAATATAATATATAATATCTTAATTATTCTTTCTTTCTAAATATAATTAAATAATAATTGATAATAATTAATGAATAATTCATGAATTAATTGCATGTTATTAAATTCAGTAAATAACGAATTCACTAAATAAGTCTTATTATTATTCTTATTTAGGTTTGATCTTCCAGATATGAATTTCTTTGCTTTGTATGAAATATAAAAATCAGTTGAATATCTGTCAGCAAGCGATTCTTTGCTAGAGTCTGTTTTCATCTCTCCTGTGGCTATTCATGGTCTTTTTCATCGACCATCACAATATTAAAATGCTTCATTCACTGTCATGACTGCTTCATTAAGTCTAACGTCTTTCCTGCATGTTTCTTTTTCAGTTTTATTTAAATTTTCTATATTTTTCAGCTTATTTTTATATGAAAATATTTTTTTATTTATTTTATTTTTTGCCAAATAATACCTGTCTGTCTTGATATATACTTATTTCATAGCATTTTAATTAATTGCAGGCTATAGTGAAGACAGTGACCACATCCTCTTCTGTTTAGATGAAGTGAGTCTTGAGTTTACACACTAGTGAAATAATAAGAGATGTTGTGTGTGTGTGTGTGTGTGTGTGTGTGTGTGTGTGTGTGTATCTATATGTCAGGCTGGGCAACTGGTAACCCGACCCTGCGTTTTATTGAGATGTCCATTAATCCTAGCTCTCTGCCCATGACCTCTGACCTCGGCTGACCCCTGCACATGGTGTTGCCGGCCAGAGGGACTCGAGCACTGCTGCGTCCGGATCGTGTCTCCCATCCTGACAGCAGCTCACTCTCTCCCATCGGAGAGGGAATCATTAAGCGCGAATCTAAAACGAGGGCCAAGGGAGAGCTTTATCCACACAAATACAGCCATGAGAAAGAGGCTCGGCTCTCATCTCAACGGATAGAGTTACGCTGGAGTGAGAATGATTCAGCTTTTAATTGCATTCTTCTAACTCCATATCACATCTTCATCCATCTCTACCTCTCTCTCACTATGTCTGTCTCTCCGATTCTCGCTCGCCCAATCGCCTTGCACACTCCCCAACAAATGCCTTTTGAAGTACAAATTATTCCAAACTGGAATTCATTTTCAAAGGGCTTTTAAGAAGACGAATATGAGAGCCACTTACTTTAAATGATCCATTTATTTGAACGCTCAACGTCGTATCGTTTACCTGCTGCCTATAAAAGAAAACCTTCACCTGTTACCAAGAGTCTAAAAATAAAAGCCGTCCCGAAAGCGCATAGATAAGCTTTCGTTAGGTATCACTGCTTTCTCACCGACGGTCTGAAAGAGTACACCTGATTGGCTTGCTGTCTCTCCTCGAAGCTGTTGTCACCTATCCGAGCTCTGGTGAGCAATTACCTGGCCTGTCGGAATCCAAGCCGAACAGATTGAATTCTGATTGATTTCTGCCCAGGAAAGAGGAGAGAATTTAAAGGTCTTCTTTTTTAATTGGGTATTTGGTGTGTGCTGATGTGAGGAACTTGTCCCTCCCCAGGGATCCTTTATGGGGCAATAATGGCGCTGAGAAACAGCCTGGTCTGCTCTCTCCCTGGAAGGCCGTAACCCCACATTTGTTCTGAGTGCTTTTCTATTATGCATTGATAGCTAAGCATCAATCAATAGTGGAGGGAAGAGAAAACCCGGCGAAACCAACTTCTTAAGTGTAAAACGCCTCTTAATACCAGAGCTTTCAAACAACTTAACCTGGGTGCTTTTTTTTTCTGCCTTTGCATTTCTTTTTTGGCTTTTAGAAAAGTTTAGCATGTGCACTTTTGCATAATAACTTTTGGCAATAATGATTTAGCCTAACCGGACTCTTAGCAAATATTTTAGATTTTAGACCACAAACAATAAAGCACTCAATTCGTAAATCAACTATTTAATTAAGTTCTATTTTTAAGTACAATTCTCAAGAGTGAATAGAAATGATTTGGATTTATATACAATGCTCACACATAAACATAAACCCTTAAAAGGGCACTAAAACATTTTAAGAGTACACATTTTATGCTGAGCTGACATTTCAAACATCTGTGTTTAAATGCTATGATTTTATAATCTCGGTATGTTACAAATACATATATCCACTAGGCTGGCCTTCGTAATCTTCATCATCGACATTCTCCTCTTCGCCTGATATTCTATAAGCTCCGTTTTTTTCTTTTTCCCGGAACTCTTTCCTGAGCTGGGAACCTGGGAAATATGAAGACAAAATGTTTTATTAAATGTAGCATTAATGAATGCACTAAATAAAGCACAGCCTGTTTACTTTTGATCATATTTAAAAAGCTCCACATCTTTTTTTTTTGCCCACAACTTCCTGTAAAACATACACACAGATACTTGTAATATTTAAACCTCCTCTTTCTAGTTTTCTTTATAGCTTCTAAATCCTATAGGAATGGGTCTGTCCTGTGTCCAGAGTCACCTTTCACTTCCACCTATCCCAGAGTTCATAGCAGTTGGGACGTTCCGGGAAGCAAGGGATAGGGGGGCTGGGACGGCAGGCACTGGTGGTTAAGATAAGGGCCAGTCTAAAGGATCAAACCCCCCAGAGAAAGAGATAACAGCCAGACAGTCACAGCAACGACCTGCCACATAATACACAAGCCCTTCCACCCCTTCTCCCTTTCCCTTCCAGATCTCCCCCCATGTAGGACCCTCTCGACCTCCTGTCATCACCAGCCTTTACGTTCCTGCTGGAGAAAGCCCTCGACTGGTGTACGGTTATCATCAGCTCTGTCGGATTCTCGGAAGGCCAAGTTCACCTTTAGCGATGAGGAGATGATAAGCTTTGATAGAGGCATATGTGAATCGATCTCCTCCCACTGTTGGTGCGTTCGCATGTCTTTTCTGACCACGCCACAGACCGCAGAGAGAACACGAATAACCTAACAGACCTCTTTCTGCAGTGTGGACGCAGATTTTTCAATGTTAAAACAAGACAAATGTTCAGGTTAAACATCTGTTGCTTGTATTAAGTTAAAAATACTTTGCACTGCAATTAGATGAGGAAATCAGCTTGCATGACCGCAAAAGAGTCAGCTAGTCAACTAATATGCTAACACTTTTTTATCAGATTATGAAGTTTCAAGCATGTTTGAAGAGATTACCAATCAGATATACAGTATATATATAAAATTAAATAACACCTGAGACAATGTTGACACATAAACTGTCTCCTGATCTATGAATAAGTTCTGAACAATACAGTTTTTATGAGTGTAAAACATGGAAACTGTGTTGTGTGTGTGTGTGTGTATGTGTGTGTGTTGAAGCAGCCCCAACAATCCTGTTTTTTCAGCTTGTTGACCTCTGACCTTGTTTTCTAATGGCCGTGTCTGTGTCTATGAAAGAGTGTGTTCTCAGACATACCTCCATGTGTAACCTGTAATCTGGCGGAGGCAGACACCTCTCCGAAGGCGTTCCTGGCGGTGCATGTGTACACACCTGCATCAGTCGGCCCCACTCCTTGAATCTGGAGCCAGCCGGTCAATTCAAACCGCCGCGGACCCCCGCGGGCCTGTAGTTACAGAAACACACACCATTGCACATTTAAGCGAAACCAGAACTGTTTCTAACAATGTGACTAGAACGTAAACCTCCTGTTTGAGAGGTTATTTATCTGTGTACTCTTAAAAATAAAGGTTCTTTATCGACATCTATAGTTTTATGAAGAACCTTTAACAACCATGAAACATTTCCATTCCACAAAAGCTTACTGAACGATTCTTTACTAAGAAATTTTTTTTTTTTCTATTGTATCAAAAAGATACTAAAGATTATGTGACTATCATTCTGTGTAGACTGATGCAAGTTTGAATGGTGCTTTCCTGTGTATCTGTTAGAATGTCAAGTTTTTTTTTTTTCAATTTTATTGTCCACCAGGAACAAATTAATGTGCACATACCTGTACAGCTGTGCTTGAATCATCAGCAGGAAAAGAAATAACGTCTCCTTCTTTACTCCAATGGATGGAGGCCAATGGATAAGATGACACCTCGCAGGAAAAGATGACATCACTTCCTTTGGTTGTGATGATGTCACGGGGAGCATAAGTGATAACTGGTTCTGTAAAGTTTGCAGAAGATAGAACACTTTGAGCTTTAGAGTAACTGATAAAAACAAACGATTCAAAAAAAGATTTAAAAAAAAAAACACCCTGAAGAAAATCTTTGCTACTGAATGCATTTTTTACGAGCTTCTGTGTTTTCTGTAGCCATTTGTTCTGTGTTTTGATTAGCTTGTTTGATTCTTTTAAGGTGTGAGATTGCACACTGACCAGCTGCCAATCATAAACATGATTATAAGGTAAATTCAAACTTAACGGCTGACTTTTTATTCCCACAGCTGAACGAAATGGGTTTTCATTTGGGCTTTTCCATGACAAAACTTTTAAATGTGATGGTTATGTTGGCACTCAGACTCTATCCATGACAATAGCTCCTCCTGAGAAGACATTTACATCTATATATACATTTACATTTACATTAGCAGATGCATTCATGCCAAACTGATGAGGCCATTACTTTAGCTGAGGTCACTGAACAAACACGCACTAGACCAAAAATTAAATACCAAATATCAGTAAGAATTTTTTTAATAGCCTTTAGAAAGATAAACATATGCCAGGACATGTCCCAGCCATAGTGTCATCCCCAAAAGCAAAAGAAAAAGAATCATATTTTTAATGATTTTGTAAAGTAAAAATTAACTTGTTTTAGGATGGTTGCAATTGCAACTTTATTTTTATATTTATTTGATCAATTTAAAGAAATGTAAAATATAAAAAATGTAAAATGTTATTTTAAAATAAATATATAAATAAAATAGATGTAATAATTGATGAGTGTTGATGCATCATTGTGGTATTTGTTGTGCTGCCTTTAATCCATGCAAAATGTTATAATATCTGTAATATATTCAAATGCACTTTTAAAATTTGCATTTAAGGACAACAAAAATGACAATTTATTGTAGTGTGTATAAGGATTTAATCATAGTACATTTAGAAATACTCACTTGACTTGCAGGGTCCATGGTGCACCAATGTCAGCATCTGACCTTTGCCTTGCTTGTGTTGGGCCGCCCGAAACTGGCATATATTTTTATATGTCTTTCCATCAGAAACGCAGACTGCTTCCTGCTTACTGCACATACAGATGGCTCTGGGTTCACCTGCGGGGTTTCTGCGTGGGGCTCTGCAGCGCAGACCTTCAGCACAGCGCCCGTAAAAAGCAGACCCAGATCGAGGCTCCGGGTCACACAGTTGCCCCTCATCGTTTCCACATTCCCAGCAACACCCGCACTGGTCACGAACCAGCCCGGCTGGACAACCCTGCAGCTGCCTAACATCTGGACAGCGCTCAGGGTGGCACTTTTTAGGGCATCCCTCGCCTGGTCGAATGCTCTTCTGCCAGTCAAAGCGACCGAGGCGATCCAAATGGACAGACTCAGATACTGAAACTAGCATCAGCACCAGTAAAACTAGTAAATAAGCCATTGTCTGTTAGGTTACACTGGTGGAAGTCACCAAAAACAGCCAATGGATGGAGAAAGTCCTCGTCTCTGATAGCAGAAGTAGCTTTAATGTTGATGTAGCAGGCCAAAAGTAGCAGTCTTGTAGGGCAGTCACTAGGCCTGAAAATCCCAAAATGCAGTATTTCTAGAATTCCTGTGATCATCAGCAAAGCCTTTTCTCCCTGCTCAGTCCTTGAAGTATCTTTATAAACTGAACTCTTTGCAGTGTCACAAAAGTGCAACAATGAGCAAGGTGGGAAAGAAAACACAGAGGCAGCTCTAACTTTGGTGACCCCCTCTTAAACTGTAGGGTGCCTCCCCCCCATTGGCTCAACAAAAGTTTAAAAAAGGTGTGAGCTGGGAGATGAGTAACAACCAATCAAAACACTCAATCCTGAGTTAGGGCGGGGGTGAAACCAGAGTTTGAAATCATAGGTTAGAAACCAAACTGGACACAGATATGGTCATAAATTAACACTCGCAAACTTGGTCTCAGGTAGTAAATTATTTTTTACATACCCCATCCATACCCTCCCCAAGGTTGTTTTCCCACATAATATGTGAGTTAAGTAATAATAAAACATCAATTCATAAAACAATAATGATTTAAATATTGTGTAACTCAGAGCTTATAGCTCACTGAATCAAAGCGTTCCTATTCACTTTTTATAGCCAATCACAAGAGCCGTAAATATCATGTGACTGATCACATGGTGCATTTTACAGATCTGACAACAAGTGGAACATTGTTGATAAAGCACAAAGAGATATTAAAAAGAAATAAAGAAAGAGTCTTAATTTTATTGTGTTGTTTAATCACAAATTTGACATTTTAGCTCTGTAGTTGCAGTTGTTGATATCAGACATGCTGAGGACGTTCAGTAAAGTATTGCACATTTATTTGGACAGGTTTCTGCAGTCATTCAGTCTAGGTTATTAGGTTATTTTTATTTTTAGTAGTTATTTATTCATTTCCTTTGTTGCTCAAATGCTTTCAACCAGCTATTTGTTAATTGGACCATGTTGATTAAAACGGTTTGGACCCAATTTACACCTGAATTTAGGGTAGACTTTGTTCTTGAATCTTTTTTTTTTCCAGTGACACCAAGAAATTGCTAATTGAGTGTAAGTGTGAAGACAGATTAAAAGCCACAAAACTCTCATTTTGACCAAGAGGGAACTAAAATCATTGAGCAGATTTGTTGGTGAAAAACAAAACGCTCCTCCATTACAAGAGAGCTTATCTGTGCTGTGAAAGAAAGTGAGAAGACATTTAGCTCCCCTCTCTCTCACTAATGTCCTTAGTTTATCTGCTGCTCTCACCTCGCCACGTTAAGCCAAAACAAACAATTAGGCGGCCATTAAGGGCCCATTGTTAATTGTAAATAATCCATCATTAATATTGATTAGCTGTGGCGAGCAGATCTCATTCACTTCTTACCTCCTAATGAGTGGGTCTTAGTGGGCTAATTGCTTCAGGCTATTTCTATCCGACACCGTAGAGGCTGCAGCGAGCTCTGGAGTGTGCCTTGAGTTTTACTATTAACTAACACAGATTGAACGTCCATGATAAGATCAGACCCCACTCCAATTAAGTTTCTTTAAGAATCTTTCCCAAGGTTGCAATGTGCTTTTTCTATCACTGTCCGAAAAGCACCATAAATGCAGGTCACATGACTCGCACAACTCTTCTGAATGTAGAGTACAGGACATACAGACCATTTGTTTTTCTTGTTGATTTTTCACCTCGACAGCTTCTGGTCAGTGATTGATGACATTTTTATGGTTTGAGTAACCTTTAAGGATTTTAACTGAAAAATGCATGCTGTCACAATAATTAGACAGCCTTCATAAAGACTGTACAATATATATAAAGAAGGGGCATTAAGATTTTTGCATTATTTTTCATGACAAGACATGAAAATACATGTCCTCGTTGAAATCAGAATTTCTCTGTATTTTTTTATTTTTATTATTATTATTATTTAAAAATAAGCATATTAAACATTTAATTCAAGTTACTAGAAAACATATAATAAATATTTGCACCTCAGAATTTATTGTGCTTTCATGGAAATATTATAGTGGATAAAATAAAATAATGCAAAATATAGTTTCTTATCGTGTTCTGTATTACAGATAGAAATCTTATGCACATATTAGTGACTGAAGAAACTTTTGGAGGCTATACCAGCTATATAAATCTAGGCTAGTTAATCATAACGCATGAAAGTTATTACGAATAAAACAGAATTGACCAACAATGCAGAATTATCAGATTGCTTCACCCAAAGAAATGCAAATCTTACCAATCAAATATTCTTTAGAAAACCTTTAATCGCAATTAGAGACCCGTTTAAAGAAAACAAAACTTGATATGTAAATCATTCTTATTCATGTCCATTTCTGTTGTCTGTTTTGCAGTGTAATGGGTACCTTGCTCTGTGATTTATTTTCAAGTGGACAGGAATGTCAGTTTCATGAAGATCAATTGCCTTATCCTGTCTCGTCTGTCTCTCCCGTGTGTCTCTCACTCACACACAAGCAGTCTCAGTCTTCATGGAGCCTCCGCAAATTCAATTCCTTTATAACAGTGATGTCACCAAGCGGAAGTCACATGTGGAGCAAATGTTTGTAAATCCAAATGGCTGTGGTGTATTAAACAGTGCCAGCAATGGAATTACAGGAGGTGAAGCAGGGGAGAGGTTCAGCTCACCTCAGGGAGTAGAAATATTGGTTTGTGATGACAATGAAGCCATGAATCAGCGCAGTGTGAGCCATTATCACGAGCCTTTAAATGATGATCAGTAGGATCTTTATTTGACTCATTTGCTCATTTCATAGATAGATAGTCCAATATTTGTTTTAATCATATATCTTAGAGCTGCTTTACTGTAGCATGTCAACTGTCTTTTTCTATTTTTCTATTTACCACTGTAACAATTATACAATATAAAGTGCTAATGAAATAACTTGACTTTATTTACTACACTAAAATATATATTTTATACAGTGTAAATACCATGTATAGACTACTTCTGTTGTGCTGTAGGGTAGTTGTTTTTGTCATGGTGCTCTGGCAAAGCACGTAGAGCATTTATTCATTACACTCTTTTGTTTTGGTCTCCCATATAAAGATGCATTTCCTTGAGAAAGCAATATAAATCCCATTCAGCACATCACCTGCTGTGAAATCGCAGTACGATGTTTTGTCGGGCTGTGTACGCACGCTGTGTTGAAGGTATTGAGTTTAGCATAATGGATTTTGGAAAATATTTCCGTTGACGTTTTTGAATTGTATCTTAATTCACTTGCATCTTGTAGCCTGTTAAGCGAAGGAAACAAGAATATTAAACAAAACAAGTCAAATACATCAGCGCAATCATTTTATCCAGCCCATATTTGCAAAATACACCAATCCACATTTATGGCACTTTCATTATCCATTATTTACAATATTATGAAACACCTTATAACCTGTCAAGTCCTTTATCTCAACAGGCAGGTACTTAACTTCAGCGTTATTAACACGATTCAACTGCCGTAGACTCTCCACAGGATGCGTTTCCCGCAAAGTTCACCCCTTGATTTCTTTTTAAATTGTTTTAAAGTGCCTTTATTTTCCTTTGACAGGCATTAGCCTCACAGCGTTAGCCACGACTTGAGGACTTGGCACGCTAGGACACTGAAATGGTCAAACGGAGCAAGTAATATTGGTCAGGGAGGGTGGTTGATTTCTCTTTGCAATCTTCCAGTCCGCATGAATTGCTGAGACGCACCATTTAAGCAGCATTATTCCATCGTTTTGATAGTTTGAATGCTCAACAGGTACACAGATCTGGGCAGCGTGTGCTGTGTTTCCCAAAAGTCACACCCTGTGCCAATCTGGACTTGAATAATTGAAGTGGTTTTGCGTGCACTCATTCATCTGAAGTGCTCTCTCATAAGTCTTTCTCCAGAGACGGATTTGAACGGGAAAAGGCGGCCCTGTTCCTGCATTAATGAGAAGCTCTTTGCTGCATCCCAGCTGGACTCTGTTGAGAATGACTGTACGACCTCCAACATAACAGTTTTTACAGCCATTAATCACATCAATCACAACTGACATACGTGTGTGTGTGTGTGTGTGTGTGTGTGTGTGCGCATTTTGATCATAAATACTTCTCAGTAAACACATTTTGATATTATATGAGGTTTTTATCAATATTATTATTATTTTTTAATTATTATTTATTTATTTAACAGAAAGCTGTGGATTTGAAAATTTGGGGTATCAACGTTTGTCTTCAAGGACATAAATATACAATTTTCCCGCTCCTCTATGGCAGTGAAAAGAACGCATCGAAGGTGCTTAGAAATGCATTTCATGGCTTTGGTACATTGAGGAAAGTGTGTTTAAAATACTTAATTTACTAAAAGGACCTAATGTGGCAACCATACTCATAATACACTCATAAATGGATGTTTTATATAGACAGATAAACATAGCCTCATATTAAGGCCTTTAAACACAGTGGATGTCTTAAAGCCTTAAAGTTGGCTGAAAAATTACTGTTTTTAAAGGTATTTTAAAGGTATACAGTTTTTGTAAAGTGAGTCATTTTGTTCTTCTTAATAAATCAGCTTATATATATATATATATATATATATATATATATATATATATATATATATGAAGAGTTCAGATGCAAAAGCCTCTAAGTGCCATCTGAAATTTTCATCTAAAATTAGGATTTTTTTCAAGCTCCTATGCTTACGTTGAGTCATTTTACTTCAATTACAATGTGCAGGTAATTTTCCAGGCTATTAAAGTGAAATAACTGAACATAAATATGGACCCTGATAAAAATCCTAATTTTAGATGAAAATTTCGGATGGCACTTTGAAGATTTTGCATCTGAACTCTTCATAATATATATATATATATATATATATATATATATATATATATATATATATATATATATATATATATATATATATATATATATATACAATAGGCACTGAAACGGACCCCGGCAAACACAGAGGACGTACTGCCGCAGCCCAGCACCACAACTTCTACTGTTACACAAACTTTGCTTTCGCCCCCTCTAAATCAAACCCCTTTACCAGCATCTGCCATCTGTTCCAGGAGAATCTGTTTCACTCCCCGAGCCAAGCAAGGCCGTTATTGGTCCTAATGGCGCTATCAGCTAAGCCGCTAAACCCAATTACTGCTTAAAAAGGGAGGCCACCCCAGCTAATCATAGCCGCCTAACCTGATTTGGCTGTGATGAAGAGATGGGATAAAGATCAGTTAATGCAGGGAGAATGATCTCACAAATACAAAAAACTCAATTCATTTCTCTGGGAGGCCAATCTGTCCGATTCAGCGCTAATGGAGTGGAGTTTCATTAGACTCGAAGCGTTCTGCTCGCTCTTATCAGCCTGGTGACAAATAATATCAAAAAAGGGTGATCTTCAGACGTGTCTCAGAAAGCTTTGATTTGTGAGGGGTTAAAGCAGAATATGTTAATATACTGATCGGGACATAATGCTGGTGAGACAGGACAAACATGGAAGCTTCTAAAGTGCACCAGTGTCTAAAGGGAATATACATAGGGATTTGAACAAAGTTAGCATGTATCATTTGTACAGACATGAATGATACCTTAGCTTGTTCAAATGAGTGTTTTTGGAGTGACTTTTCGCATCTTAAAATTTAAAAAATAAACAAGAATGATGTGAAAATCATTGCAAAAGTGTGCTTGTTTTGTTTTATGGTGGACATGGTCAAACATCCTTTTTTCCAGTGTGGTTTTAGGCCTTAAAGTCAAGTCCTCTTATCACACTGTTAACTACACCATCTGTTAACAGGTCTGGACCCACAGCGTGTTTGCGTGTGTGTTCACCTGAGGCTACAGATTCATTTATTGGTCCGCTCTCATCTGCAGCCCTGCAGTAAGCGTGAGCTGTGCATGAGGCCGAGGGGCTGAAGGGCAGGTCTGGCCTAACAGAGCCGGGCCAGGCCTTACAGACGGACATTAGGCCAAACCGGAGTTAAAATCCTATTAGTTTCAGCTGGGAATCAGATTATCGTCGTCGAGAATCACTCGTCTGGCAACTAGGGTCTAATTTATGCCAATCAACAGCAATTATTGAGGGGAAGGGGAGCATCTATTAGGGAAGCTCATCCACTTAGGCTAATGAATGGGGCAGATTCAATCTCTAACTGAAGAGACATATTTGGGAACTGCAGCTGGGGGCGAATGCGCTGCATTCAAGGGGCACCACTGTTATCTGAGTCTGATTGTGTGTGTCTGTGTTTGTGGACTACATTCATTCGTATAGTGAGTTTTATTATAGATGGCAGCCGTATAGATCGGACGTTTCAGTTTTTTTGTGTAGTATATTACCTTTGCAGTATACTTGGATCAATATATGACAAACTGTGTTATTTGGTTTGTCAGTATACTGTCAAACTGTTCATGAGAGAGATGTAGTTTGCTACAGTTAATGTACCCTAATCTGACTTATTACCCTGAAGGAGAAAAAGTTGGAGAAATAAAGAATTGTGTTGTTTTATTAATTAATTTAATGGTTTTAATCTGAGAATTAATATGGAGGGCTAACAAAAAGTGATAGGACATGACAGCCGAAGTTCTGTTTTGAGAGTTTGAGAGTTGGAAAGAACATTGGGAAATAAGAAAGATTGTGGTGCCCTCTATTGTTTTAAACTCGCAAGTGTTTCTTGCACAAAATGAATTCCTTACAAAAATAATAGCCTATAGAATTTTGTACACAATGCAAAAAGGTGTTTTTCCCCCACTTGAAGATTATTATTATATATATATATATATATATATATATATATATATATATATATATATATATATATATATATATATATATATATATTTATATTATATATATATATATATATATATATATATATATATATATTTATATTATATATATATATATATATATATATATATATATATATATATATATATATATTATATATAAATATATTTTTTATTATATTTTTTGCAGAATTACAAGTAGGCCTACATATCTTATATGTTTAACTTTTCTGACAGGATTGCACAATAAATTAATAATAATAATAAAAAAAAAAAAAAAATATATATATATATATATATATATATATATATATATATATATATATATATATATATATATATATATATATATATATATATATATATATAAATTTCACCACTAGAGTGCTAATCTGTAAAAATACAAACAAAACAAAACAAAAAAAACAAAACAATAAGGCTATGAAAGGTTGTCAGACTGTATCGAAGTTCATATTCCATAACGCAAGATGTCAGCCTTTTGACTAAAAAATACACCAGGCAAAGCAAGTGAATAAGATGATGAAAGGTGAGCTGTCCTTTGAAAACTCAAGAGGAACATAGAAGCTATACTTACCAGCTCGTCCACTCTGCACTATTTAGTAGCAGTTATCAAATACGCATTGAGAACGCTGGACTTTTAACCTAAGGCTTATAACTGAAATGGTAAATGCAAAACAGTAATTAAGGCACTTATTTTTGACAAAATAACACATAGATCAATATTTACAGCATTTATATTAAATATTGGTTTCATTGTATTAATGAAAACACTTTGCTCTATATCAAATAAATCTATTTTAAAATGTATTTGCAGATAACTGAACTTCTCCTTTAATTATTATTTGGTGGTGTGCATTGTTAAATATTGAGTAATATAATTATTGTGCAAAACCCATAGAAACCCAGTAAATCGAACCGCAACATCTATGTACCAATCAGATGCGCTACAGCTAAACACGTGACCTAACACGGAAATAGCTCTGGAGTGTCTAATCTCTCGTGAAGTTCTTTGTTCCCCATCTAGAAACATCATCAGCGTCTCAACATGGCGAATAACAGCACAGGCTAATGGCGAGCTAGCGTCTCTCCCCTCTCACCCGCCGTTAAAGTCTGAAGAATAGCATGCAGCAGCCTTTGAAAATATCCAAGAAAGAATTTAAATAATGGAAACGCGGGGGATTGAGCAGATGTTCGACTTCCAGCGGTAACTTTCTCACATTGCAAGCTTGAAATGATAAAGAGTTGCAGAGCTAATGTAATTAGCCGTAGCATGTTCAACATCAAACTCACAAAACACAAGCGTATAAAGTCTGACACGTATACAATCTTCAGATACATGTATATGAGAATGGATAGTCAATGCATGTTGTCTGTTTATTATTAATATTTTTTTTTTGCTTTTTTTGCTTTTATGTAATATAATACACCATATTTTCCATAAAGGTTATTCATAACGTTATATGCATAATATGGTTAACGAGAGTACTGCGGTACACAAAAAAATCTGACTGTGTTTATATTTCATGAAAATATGTTGCATAATAACAGAAAGTTTTAATATTTGTGGATGTTAACAGTAAGGCCTGTTGCATAACGCTTATCTAAGTTAATTAAAAATAAAAACGAAAGAACGTATATTAGCTGCTTTTCACACAAAAACCAAGATGTTTGCCATAACGCACGTTTGTTAGGTTTGTCTTTCTGATCTCTGAATAACTCAAGCTTGACAGCAGAAATGAAACCCTGGTTAGTACACATTATTTGAATTGTGTGCACTGCTCAGGTCTCTGACATTAGAGATGTTAGTTTCTGGCTAACTGCTCTTGTCATAAATAGATCCTGAAGCTGGTTGCTATTCCTGTCCTCTCTCTTTCCACAGGTTACCAAATGATCGCTTCATCCTGCTGTTGTTGTTGCTGTACTCCCCTGTTGGCGTATGTTTGATGCTACTGCGAATATTTATTGGTGTCCATGTGTTTCTAGTGAGTTGTGCACTGCCTGATAGTATTGTCAGAAGGTAAGATTCCACACTGGAGCATTAATGGTACAATTCAGAACAGCAAAAGGCTACATTTTGCTTTTTTTATTTTATTCGTTTTGAGGGATTTCAAATATTTCTGTTTGGCTTTTAAGTATTTTTTTCCCTCAGTTTTACTTATATATGTTTAACAACTGTTAATTTTTATTTCAGATTTGTAATGTTTTTAGTTAACAATAACAAAAATGCTGCAGTATGACGTTCTCAAGCTTTTTTTTTAAGTGCATTCATATATAATTTTCACACATGCAGATCTGATTAATGTTATTACTACACATGTAGACTATTATTATTATTATTTTTACTTTTCAAACTTAATATGTAACAGACAGGATATTTAATTAAGATTCAAACAAGCTAAAAGGTGTTAAAAATTTACTAACCTTTTATAATACATGTATTTGATTTTTTGTTACTTTTGGTTTGGCCGATTTTGTTTTTGCATTAGGAAGTGTTTTTAGTATTGCTTGTTACACATTTGTCTTTGTTGTTACAGGTTCATAGTAAGAATAATGTGTTCAGTGTTGGGTCTGCATGTCCAGCAGAACAGTCCACGCTTACGGGACAAAACCGCCCGACTTTACATCTGCAATCACGTTACACATTTCGACCACAATATTATCAACCTTCTTACCTCCTGTAACACGGTGAGTGTCAGTGTTTTCAAAAGCATGATGTAATCTTTTTCTCCTCCTCTGCTCTGCCCTTGACCTCTGTCTTTAGTTTTTTTCATTGGTTTACTCACACAATGAGGTCTGTTTCTCCTTTGGCAGCTGTGCTGACTTAATGTTGGGCCAGAAGCCAGTGAATGAGGTTTAGTTCTCTCTGTTTGCTTACTTCAAATGATTCAATTCGTTTGGTTGCAGGGCAGCAGGAATAACTTAAACATTAAAGGGGGGGTGAAATGCTAGTTCATGCATACTGAGTTTTTTACACTGTTAAAGAGTTGGATTCCCATGTTAAACATGGACAAAGTTTAAAAAATTAAGTTGTACGTTTGAAGGAGTATTTTTGTTCCCAAAATACTCCTTCCGGTTTGTCACAAGTTTCGGAAAGTTTTTTTCGAGTATGGCTCTGTGTGACGTTATATGGAGCGGAATTTCCTTATATGGGTCCTGAGGGCACTTCTGCCGGAAGAGCGCGCGCTCCCGTAGAGCAGAGCACTGAGAGCACAACAGACATTGACTGATCAGATCGAGAGCAGAATCTCTGATTCTGGATCATAAATAAACGGCTGAATCTGACTGTAAGCCATGGTTTGTTTTGGATGATGGTTTTGTCCTCACGGTAATGTCACAGCTTCCAAACGCTCTCAACGCGAAAGCCTACTGGCGCTCGTGATTCTTTAGCTCCACCCACACGTCACGCCTCCAGCCGGTCGTGTTTTTCCGGGAAAAATCGGTACAGACTATCTTTATCTTATGAATATAATAAAACTAAAGACTTTTTGGAGTTATGAAGGATGCAGTACTACTCTATAGGATATTGAGTGAAAACGAGCATTTCATCCCCCCTTTAAGTCATGCTTGAATACTGTCTGGATGAGTTGACCTAGGATTTAGTTCGAAAATAAATGTTATTTATATATATACATGGGTAATATGAGTTTATTACTAGCATTCAAGTTTGAGTTCAGAAATATTTTTATTTTTTCATAATATTCTTATTATACATGACACTAAGCTCTATTAAAACTGAGAATATATGATTATACAAAATATTTCTGTTTCAAACAAAAAACTGTAACAGATTTCACAAAAATATTAAGCAGCACAACTCTTCATTGAGAAATAGGGGTCATGATATGACTCATGTCATGACTAATATTTCTTCATACTGATTTTACTGTGTTTTTGATCAAATAAAATGTATCCTTGGTTAGCAAAAGAGACTTCATCACATTAGCATAATAACAGCAAAATATTTTTCCCTGACCACAAACTTTTTTTTTTTGTATTTTAAAATGTACTTTTATTTTCACACAATGTTCCCTACTTGATTCAGCTTCAATAATAAAATAATTAGGCCCAATCCCAATTCTACCCCTTAGCCCTTTCCCCTACCCCTCCGTTTCGCGCGTTCACATGAAGGGGTGGCGGTGTCTCGATTCTCTGTTGGTTGGAGGGGTAGGGGTAAGGGGAAGGGCCAGATACCCCTTCAAACTAAGATTTTTCGGCACCACAATTCAAACGAAGGGGTATGAATTATTTTTGCAACATGGCTGCTACAGTGAACAAAAATACACATAAATGTAAGCTTTTCTGGCATAAATAAAGATTTTAACGAAAATTAATCATTGTTTTATGTTACATTAAATTGTGAGTTCATATTAATGGTCATGTTACTCAAAGAAATCTTTGCAAAAAATCGCTAATATTAACGTCATATCATTACAGACTGAATAATAGTGCCACAGCATATGTCTGATCAGGGCGATAACTGCCGTAGACATTGATGGGGGCTAAGCCACCCAATAATTAGAAATCGCTAAACCATTTTCTCAAATATTGCCAAATCTAGAGAAAGAGAGAGAGAGAGAGAGGGGGGGGGGAATTGCACGTATTTGCGTCTCTGCGTTTATATTTTTAGAGTGAGTTTACTTAAAAATAGTGATTGTATCCTCTCGTCACTGGAAAATATAATGTAGCGATTCAGTTTTTAAACTGTATTTAATAAAAGTTGTGGGGCAGCGTCGACAAGTTTATTTTCTCCTGGATGTGTGAGCTGTGTGATTTCCGATATGTGTGTGTCAGTAAGCAGTGCATTAATACAGAACGGTAATTAAAGCTCTAATGCACACCAGCACACCAGTATATCACCAGTATATATGTGTGTATTGTAAGAGCTAGACGACAAATGATGGTGTGTGACGTCATGATAGTGGTGTCCCAATCCTTAGGGGAATATTTTCTCCCCTACCCCTTGACACTCTGTTTCAAGGGACAAGGTGAAGGGGTATAAAATAGAATTGGGATTGGGCCTAAGATAGTTTTAATGACTATATAACCCTTTATATTTATTTTACACATTTCATTATTGCGGACTTCATGACTAACATAATGCTCTAGTTAATCAGCTACATGTAACCATGTTTTCCTGTCCGTTTCTTTGTGTTTAGCCATTGCTGGAGGGCCCTGTGGGGTTCCTGTGCTGGGCGAGGGGTTTTATGGAGCTGGGTCAAGGTGTCCAGAGCAGGGCGGAGCTGACGGAGACCCTCCGCAGGTATTGCTCATCTCCTGCCGCTTTACCCCTCCTGCTTTTTCCAGAAGAGGACACCACCAACGGCCGAAATGGCCTCCTCAAGTTCAGGTACTCCAGCATCACACAGCTGCCATCAAAACAATATTCCTTTATACATTTGACTATAGTCAAATTAATTTTAAGTGCTTTTTTCAGATTTTAAAGCAGCTTTAAAGTAAATCATAAAGTTAATGTTATATAATAACTTGATGCTTTATAGTCACATTTAGCAGATTACAATCAATCAAGTAGCTAACTGCTATGTTTTATATATATATATATATATATATATATATATATATATATATATATATATATATATATATATATATATATGTAGTGTATATATATTTGTGTATATAAATACAGTTTATCACATGATGTCAAGTGATCACATGAGCAGCGAGAGCAATATCACACAAGTGCAGTTTTTCCTAGTTTCTGAATGAACCTGTATTTTGAACAAGTCATGTAAACCAGTGATTCAAAGCCATTTTATAAAGAGAGCCATTTACTTCATTCCTGAAAATCGAAAATTGACTTTGCTCTTTCAAGCTTTCAGTGGAGTAAGCGGGTGTTTGTTGTCAACAGTTCAGAAGACGTGAAATAAAGCACATCCATGATAAAACATCAGTCGCATGGCTCTGGGGCAAGAATAAAGGTCTCCTGTAGCATCCATGCATTTTCGTAAGAAAATATTTCAGAAGTAATAAACACTTTCTATCACTTCCACCATCTGTCATATGCGGAAGGCGTTTGGGCGGATGATGTAGGACATCATCGCTGCGTGGCTAGCATGGAGAAAGAACAAAACAAATCATTGTTCATGAATTAGAAGCACAAAATGAGGATTTGTAAAGAAAAATGTTGGGTAATTTCGGTATAAGCCAAGAGGTTTTCCTTTGCTGAAATAAGGAAACTTTGTTTTCTTTGTTCCTGCATTTCTCAAGAGGCGCACACAGGACACAAACGTCCTACATCATCAGCCTGAAAGTTTTCTGCATTCCACAGTTAGCGGAAGTGAGAAAAAAAGTGTTTATTACATTTGAAATCTGGATATTTATTTTTTACAAAAAAACATGGATTCACTACAGGAGGCCTTTATTCACCCCCCGAAGCTGTGTGAGGGATGTTTTATTACAGATATGCGCACTTTATTTCATGTCTTCTGTACTGTTGACAACAAACCCCCATTGAAAGGCTTGGAAGAGCAAGACCAATTTTCACAAATCAATCGACAGCCCCCACATTTTAGATATAGATAGATAGATAAATAGATAGTGTATTTGTGTGTGTGTAATGTATTAATAAACAATATGAACTCTTTTTTTTTTAATGCTTCACTTACTATATGTAAGAGTAATATTACTAAAAGATATCAAACAAGTCATTAATTTAATGTAAAAATACCCTGAATACTGTTTGCATTCTCATCTGGTTTTAAATGTGACCATACTGTGCATAGACGGTCAGCTGCCTGATATAAATATTTTCTGGTAAGTAAGGGCTGCTTTAATGCTTAGTCTCTGGTGATTAAATGTGGATCTGTTCTGGGAGGGTTGCCAGGTCCTCGCTAAGCATCCTTGAAGGGTTTAAGGTGTGATAAGTCTTTACCGATCCTCAAGGTTTAGACTTTACTGCCTGTAAATCAGCTGACACCCTCTTTGCCATTAGCTTTTAGAAGACAACATTTCCTTTCTCTTTAGGAAAGACACCATTTTTAAAAGACCAACTTCTACTCTCTCCTCAGCTCTTGGCCATTCGCTGTGTCTGACACCATCCAGCCTGTGGCATTGCTGGTGAAGAGGCCTTTCATAGCTGTGGTAATTACATTCAAAACTTCTTCTGTAATCCACTGTTGACAAATGATCGGTCATTATGGATGTGACCCTTTTATATTCTCAAACATTACAACAAAAAACTGATTGTTGTGGATGTGTATGTAATTCGACCCATAGTTTTTGTCATGGCTGCTCTTGTCATTTCTGCAAATCCCTTTGCTGTAAAACCATCCACCCAGGCATTTAAATGTGACTGAACAATCGTGTCTAGAGTTTCCATATCTTTTTTCATCCTCAAGTTCCTGTTAAAGCACATAAGAGGGTCTTTGTGTTAGTGTGACACATCAGGAGGTTATTTATAGCAGCACTGATAAAAAGTTATTGACTATACAGTAGAAAGATGGACTGTTAAATGCCGACACATCGGCTCATAGTGACCTCTTGCTCCCATTACAGCATTGCAAAATGGGTTTATTTATTTTTGGGTGAACATTGGAGTATGTTTATGATTTATTCCCTCAGCTGCTGTATTGTAGCAGGGTTTTCAGTCTTTTAGATGCCACGTACGTTATGGCCATAATCAAATTTAAAAGGTTTAAGGGTGGTTTTTCTACAGTGGTGAAACCACCCTTAAGGCAAAATTTTATATTTATGTGTGATCCAATTTATGCAGTGTAGGGCTGGGATAAACGATTATTTTTTAAACGATTAATCTAGCGATTTATTTTTTCGATGCATCGATTAATCTAATGATTAATTTTCTCAGACCGATTCGATTTTGATTATCTCCCCATTAATTGACTACTAACAATTTATACATGTTGATTTACATATCATATAGCAATATGTTTATTGCTCTTAAAATTACAAACAAAAGACTGACTAAGAATGCATTACTTTGCACTTGTATAGAGATAGCATTCAATAAAACCTTAAACACATCGCTTACTGAAACAAGCTTACTGAACACATAGGGCCTAGCTTACTGAAAAAAAGTTCTTCTTTCAGATGAAAATAACGTCAACTTGATGTCTAGCATTCAATAAAAAAGGTCACCCAAAATACTTGTTTAGAGCAATTGAAAGAACACAGTAACCAATGTAAACTTGAGGGCTTTAAGCTAATACAGAGAGTGCTTTTCCAAAAATAATAATAATTTACAGTGGGAGCCAGCAGCTTGTCATGGAGAAAAACAAATCTCCGAATGCTCCGCGTGAAGCTTTGGCATTCCGCCCTTTTTCTATCGTGTCTAATGATTTTGGTTAATATGCCCTGTGTCAGGCGCAGCAGTCATTCTATTCTACATCACTCACCGATCAAATAAGGCTTTGACAGCCGCCAAAAAAAAAAAGATCAATGAAGAAAAACCCCTGGATTGGTTATATAATGTTGGACAGAATGTTGATCCGGCCATCACTTATATTCAGCGCACATAAGGTAAACGTTTTGCAAATGTTTTTTAGAGAAATAAAAATAGGTCGACGAATCGATGCGCATAGTTTGCGTCGACGTATTTTTTGCGTCGACGCCATCGATGACCTCGACGCGTTGTCCCAGCCCTAATGCAGTGAAAAATGATCATACTCATGTAAAATTATTTGGAAGATACTTCGTTTCTCTTGTAACATGCCTACACTTTTGCCTACTTTTTTTTTTAGTGCTGTCAGTCGATAAAAAAAAAAAAAATGTTTTACTGAAATTAATTGCAATTAATCCCAACTAATGTTAAAGTTTTTAAATAAAATTTTATATTGTGAAAATTTCACATTGGATCTTTAAAATTAATGCAGAAACAACATAAACAGTACATTTTCTATATTTGTTAAATGCCGTCTTTTTTATGACTGAGGGCGAGTTTCGAGAACAATATTTCTCATGTCTCTATGAAATTGTTTTTCCCCATAATATTTTATGATTGACTATACCCATACACCATTACAGTGTAATTGAGCGCTATCAATTTTAACTTGACTTAAAATAAAAATTTAAGTTAACTTTAAACCATTCTCACATAAACTCATTATAATAAATGTCATATTTAGCTACCTGTGCACTTCAGCTGTAGAAGTGTAAAGAAAAATTTAATAAAATAATCAAATTCGAAATTAAATTGATGATTTCAGAAGCTACAAAAGTAATTTTTATCCAGATTTTTCTTTGATTAACAGACATCACAGCAGCTGGGTTATTTTGTTATTTTAGTGTTTCCACGCTCGTTTGACTACTGCCTGGCGCTGAGGTGGAGTGGAGTGCCGGTCTCAAAAGTCTTCCATTTGATGTGGTTGTAAAAAATTTTTGCCTTTAAATAAACACAATTCTTTTCAAGAAAAAAAGAGACTGAAACAGCAGTAGGGAATAGGGTGGCTCTGCCCATGCGTAAACAGCATTAAATATTTTTAATGCCATTAAACTGGAAAAATTAATTGCCTGATCAAAGTCTTTTGGTTTTGTTTGTCATGTCATCACTTGGTTTTTGTTATTGTATAGTACAGTAGTCATATTCTACCGTTTTTAGTTTATTTTTATTTTCTACCAGGCTTTCTTGCATACAGAGGTTAAACACACTACTGTAGCTTTAGGTCATATATTGAAATTACCTCTGTTACGATTTGCTTACCTGTTTGCATGTGAAAACAGCTGGTGCAGCTCGCACTGTGGTTCAGGATGGCATGGGGGTGATTCTCAATACTGTATATAAGTGTTTTATGGAAATGTGGGCGGTCATAAGTTAATGTGCTTATTGTTGTGATGGTTTTTCCCGGACCATTTTTGAATGACCTAATTTTGAAGCTCTGTAAATTATTTCTGTCAACTGGAAAGGGAAATTTGTATTGTGAAAGTAAAAGTATGTGTATATAATAAGTGTCAAATCATCTACATTCGCTTAACTGTGTTCTGTTAAACACTAGCATCTGGGATGATATAAAAGGTCTTTCTTTGGTTTCTTTTTTTTTTTTTTTTTTCAGAACATACCAGAATCCTCATGGCTGACAGAGATGCTATGGACCTTTTTTGTACCGTTCACAGTGTACCATGTAAGGTACTACATATTACAATCTCTTCTTTGTCCAGTGGCAGTATTTTAAATGTACAACCCTCTCTTGCTGCTGTCGACAGGCCAGCACTGGTAATACGACAATAATGAAGCTTTTTAGTATTTAATAGCCTCAAGAGTCTTAGGCATGCAGCTTATGAGATTGACAGTTTCAGATTTAGTTCTGAATTTTTGTGCATACTTGCCTGTTGCAAAATATATTAATTTAATTACTATCCCTTTTGAATATTTGGTTAGTAAATACTTTCACACCATTGCAAATATTTAGTTTTATATAATGTTGTCGATTAAGAATAGATACAAATGTTTAATGACAATGTTTATTGTTGTAAAATTTAGCTTTGTATCATTCTGAATAGATCTCTGTACAAAAATGTAAGGTGTAATTGTTTTGAAATGCTTTCAACCAGATGGCTTCCACTACTGACTAAAGAAGATGGTGAATCCCATCAAGAATTTGCCATCAAAGTACAAGAGGTAAAACTGTTTTCTTTCTATCTTTTTGTGTTGCATTCTGTTTATTTTTTTTTTCTCTGTCAAACTTCGAATGGTGGCAGTTTGCCATGGTTTTTTATTTAAACAAAACATTTTAGAAATGTGCAGTGATTGTAGTCACATTTACCATACAACGATATAGTTAAAAGTGAAAAAGTTTTTAAAAAGTTGAACCTATACACAACAAAGTTTTCCAAATGATTCACATTTATACATATCCGCAAAAATGTCCAAAAACATTCTTCTACGTATGACAGGCCAGTAGTTGGCGCTGTCACTTTGTTAGTAAACAGTACCTGTAGGGAATTGATAATTATATGTTGTATGTGATAGTTGGGCGATATGGTCATTTTTCAAATCGTCATATCGTCAGCCTGTGAGATTGATGATACACGATATTATTGTGCATGGGTGGAGCAAGAGAGAGACTCTTTGTTCTTGTCATAGCAGAACTATTTGGTGTTTTAAACCATTCAGGTGCGCAAGAGAGAGCCTATGAGATCACCAATAATTGAAAAAATTTACTTCCAAACATACTGATAAACTAATGTTAAATATAAAAATACTGTATTTAAAACAGCTAGTTCATATATAGTCGGACGCAACTGTCATGTCGCGCGTCCTGTGACAGATTTTCTAAATTTGTTTAAATGTTCTTCAAAAACAGTCAACGATGAAAATCAATAGTAGATTTCATTTAATGTCCAATAGTTTAACACTAATATTGGACATAAACGAACATGTTAAATATAAAGTATTCAAAACGGGTAAGTTCATATATTTGGAGTAAAGTTGAATTGAACTGATGCGCCTCATGACGCACCGCAACAGAAACAAGAATAAGATGCGTTCTAACATAGTAAGGGCTAGTTTAAAATATTGCACATATATAGGCCATTAAGATTACTTGTTAAAGTGCAATGAAATACCTTATATTAGTAGACGATGTACGTCTGTTTGTGGATGGCGTTGCCCCATCACCCAATATGAGTTTTTGTTTTCGATACGTTTTATTTCAGATGGCAAAAAGCGCAGCATGTTTGTTTTCTTTGTTTTATAAAAGCACAAAGTTTTGTTGATATTGTGAGTGAACAAAAATAAAAGTAGACCCTTTACAGTTACGAATGATGTATTACTCTTACCTTTTATGAGCAAAAATTATGGCGTATCTACTGAAAAAATGCAACTGATCACGTTGGCGTCTCCATGTCCTGAAGCGTTTCTGCGTAAACTATTGGATATAGTGCACATTTATCTGGGTCTAACATTTAAACATTGTTATATGCTTGGACTGTTTTAGTATATCTATAGATTTTGTTTAAGGCAAGTCATGATGATTTTCAGTCCCAAAAACGCTGTTTTTGTGTAAACGAACAGGCAAAATGCATAAAAAGTTTACCGTTTTTGGCTGAAAACGTGTAAACGGCCCCTTAGTCTGATTAACATGAGCCCCTTTCACATTGCACATTGGTCCCGGAAAATTGCTGGAGTGCCTTTTGTGTGAACGCAAACATGCCCCGGGATTGGTTCCGGGATCGATCCCGGGTTGGGGACCTAGTAACATCGCTGTGTTCAGTCCCAGAATAAGCTCTGTGTGAACAAAAACCAATGCCATAAAGTGTGTGTCGTAGTGATGATGCACGTTATCGTGCGACTCTTTAACTGGGTGTTTTGAAGGCAAATTAACGTTTGCAATGAAAAAATATGTAAAAACTTTAATGTAGTAGGTATCAGGTAGTGCCTATCGTTTGCCAGCTTAAGTGAAACAGAACCCATCACATCGTAATGTCACATGTCTTTACCGATCCTCTGCTTATAGCCTGTTCAAAAATCTGTGAGTCATGCTCCTGTAGCAATTAACACTTTCTGATATGTCTTGAAATTGAATGGATTTGAAACCATTTTCCAGTAATGTCATATTTAGTTGAATTACCATTAAGAAGGTTCAAACAAACCATTATCTTATTGTCTGCTGACATGGCTTTTCATCTGCCTAACCTTCAGATCTATATCTTGTCCAGTTCAAAGCTTTGACTTGGTTTGGTGTGTCGTTTGATATAATGTCCATTGTGTCCCTTCTTCAGCTGCTGGCCACCGAGCTGGGCGTGATCTCCACACAGATCACTAAAGCAGACAAAGCAGAGCACATCAAAAGGAAAAGACACACTGCCGCTCAGACTGCACATTCAAGTAAGAACGGATTCAATGGTGAGAAAGAAATTATGATGTATATCTATTAAGTTAGATAACTAAATGTATATAGTAGATGTATTTATTCTTGTAGTGTAACATGAAACTATTTTTGTCTTTAGATTTGGGAGCCAGACCTCGCACAGTGGCACAGGGTTTCCTGGGCACAAATGCAGGAGCTGAAGACATACGAGTAGCACGTATGGCGCAGCAGGTGAAAGAGGTGCTGCCTGACGTCCCGTTATCGGTCATCACCAGAGACTTGTGTATGTCATCCTCCCATAATGCTTTGAATTAACATGAATTATTATTAGGAGTAAATGATCCAATAATGAAAATTTTCTAAAAATGTACTCAACTATCCAAGACAGGGCTCGAAAAATAAGGATTATGTCATTAATAACTCACCCTCATATCGTTCCAAACCCGTGAGACCTCAGTTCATCTTTGGAACACAGTTTAAGATATTTTAGATTTAGTCCGAGAGCTCTCAGTCCCTCCATTGAAACTGTGTGTACGGTCTACTGTCCATGTCCAGAAAGGTAAGAAAAACATCAAAGTAGTCCATGTGACATCAGAAGGTCAGTTAGAATTTTTTGAAGCATCGAAAATACATTTTGGTCTAAAAATAGCAAAAACTACAACTTTATTCAGCATTGTCTTCTCTTCCGTGTCTGTTGTGAGAGAGTTAAAAACAAAGCAGTTTGTGATATCTGGTTCGCAAACAAGTCATTTGATGTAACTGGATCTTTTTGAACCAGTTCATCAAATCGAACTGAATCGTTTGAAACAGTTCGCGTCTCCAATACGCATTAATCAACTAATGACTTAAGCTGTTAACTTTTTTAATGTGGCTGACACTCCCTCTGAGTTCCAACAAACCAATATCCCGGAGTAATTCATTTACTCAAACATTTCACTGACTGAACTGCTGTGAAGAGAGAACTGAAGATGAACGCCGAGCAGACTCGTTCTCGAGTCAAGAACTGTTTGGGTCAGACTGTACGATTTGAGAACCGAGGAGCTGATGATACTGCGCATGTGTGATTCAGTGTGAAGCAGACCGACACACTGATTCTGTACTAGTGTTATGAGCGCGGGTAAACCGAAGGCTTGAATCAAGGGCAATCATCGCCAAAAAGATTCGATTACATCGAATGATTCATTCACGAACCGGATATCACAAACTGCTTTGTTTGTACTCTCTCTCACAACAGACAGGGAAGAGAAGATAATGCTGAATAAAGTAGTAATTTTTGTTATTGTTGGACCAAAATGTATTTTCGATGCTTCAAAAAATTCTAACTGACCCTCTGATGTCACATGGACTACTTTGATGATGTTTTTCTTACCTTTCTGGACATGGACAGTATACAGTACACACAGGGACTGAGAGCTCTCGGACTAAATCTTAAATATCTTAAACTGTGTTCCAAAGATAAACAGAGGACTTACGGGTTTGGAACAACACGAGGGTGAGTTATTAATGACATAATTTTGCTATTTGAGTGAACTAACATTTTAACCCCCAGAACTGCGTTCCAAAACAGCAGGTTCCGAAAATAAGATAACATGACCTAGTTTCATCCGTGTGCTCTGAAGCTCGCAATTTTTTATTTTTATTTTTTTTTATTATTATTATATTTAGCACAGGTTAATCAGAAAGTGATGATTTTGTTCTGGATGGAAATGGTGCTTCATTCGCAATTGGAAATATTCCATGTTTTGCGCACAAGTTTAATTCGTAATTTGAATGGAAGCATAGCTAGTGGCCCGATCAGGCCACTGCTGCGTCCTCGCGAATATTTATAATTTGCATGTGTTTTTAAGCTTTGCTTTTATTTATTCAATAATAAATTATTATTCAAGCGATTTTATAGAATTTGAGCATAAGACGCGAAAGACATTCATTCAGTACTCATGCGCTATGTTCTGTGTGTAAAGTACACAAACAAAGGAGCATCTCACACCGTGTCCTAACTACACGTGACGTGCGATAAAAGGTATCTTTTCCATGTCAGTCAGTGTTTTTTCCCTAACTATAGGCGGCACATGAAATTTCTAATTTGGTTAAGTAACCCCTTGATATTGAATCTGTACAGTGCAGACCAATTGTGTGGACACAACCATAACCAACCTGCTGGAGAATACTGACCAGTTCACCTCGGAGGTGGCTATGGGCACACCTTCAGGTCCAGCTAAACAAGCAGCTTCTTCCACTCCGTCTGTAACAGCATCCACACCCAATTTAAAGGTACAGTTGACCCTCAAATCAACCATTGAAAAAAACTGCAAAGCAAATGCAGGAGCAAGACAAACTTTAGTCAAAGTCCCAAAGTGTCTTGTCCCATATTAATGAAAACCATTTATTACAACAAGATTTGCAATATACAGCAGCGTTTCCACCCCAGGAACTTTACCCAGGAGCTAGGGACTTTGGGCTGGTACATGGTGTGTTTCCACCGCAGGAACCTGGAACTAAATAAAGTTCTGGGTAAAAATATGCCCCTCAGAAAGTCCCTGCTGGCGAGGTAGTACTTTTTCAAAGTTCCGGAACTTTCTGGGGTGGGACTTGGGCGCTAAACATGCTGATTGGTTGAGTTCACGCAGCATTGTGATTTCAACCAACATTTATTCGGATCATTTTCTAAATAATACTGTTATTGTGTGTGTTGTGTTTTAAAAGTATTTCAGGTGAGAATGTAGTTGTTTAAAACTCAAATCTGTGTTTAATTTATAAAGGCCGCGCCTATTTAGAAATGTTATGCCAATTTCGTAGACGGTGAGCTCCACGCGATCAGCTGGAGCTCAGTAATCATGTATCTGCCGAGAACAGCCTCACCTCAGCTAGAACTACTGATGTGTGGCGCTGGCTCTGATGTCTCTTTAGTGTTTAAACATAAAATATAATTCGTTTTGGGTAAATCTAACAGGTAATCTTCGGCCTGTATTCAATTTATCTATATGTTGAAATTAAAATAAAAGAGGTAATTGATATAATATTTTGTTTCATTGTAATGGCTGTATATATACACATTTCCCTAACCTAAGTACATTTCTGCTGCTATTATTATGTTTAAATGAAAAACTAAAGGAGGCAGTGGTATTTGATATCATAATTCGTTTTATTGTAAATGTACAGTGAGGAAAATTGCAAGCCAAGGCGAGTTGACTAATGTTATCAAATACGCTGCTGTTTGCAGAATTACAGGATTTGCATCATGGTGGACATCACACTCCCGAGACGAATGCGCAAAGTCTGAACGACCGAGGATGCAAGTCTGAAATCAGAATACTTTGTATTTAGAAACACGCGCAGACCTATGTCACCAGTCCATTTGCCTAATGTTCCCGGTACTTTACACCGCAGTGGAAACACAGAAACCAACAGGTCTGGGAGGAAAAAAAGTTCCTGGGGAGAAATTTCCTGATACAAATGTTCTTGTTAATTTCGTTGGAAACGCGGCATACTTCATTGCCCCACAAAGAAACAAGCTCTGTGTTTTAGATTTGGCTTTATCCTGTGCGAACAGCACAATGGCCTCCATCTCGCATGGCCTATATTAGTGCAATTATCTATAAATAGTAATCAAAGCCTTTTGTCTGACAGGATATTTATATTAATATGTCTGTGTATTCATCAACAGCCAGCTGCCAGTTCTTTTGGAAGATCACCCATAGACAGACACATGTCTCTACATGAAAGAAAAGAAGCCTTATATGAATATGCAAGAAGGTAATTGTTTTAAAATCCTTAACATAATAAAATGTGTTGCATTTTAGACATATCTAAAATGTTTGGCACACAAATCAATTCTATGCCAGTTTCCACTAGGGTTTTTTTTATGTGTGTGTGTAAAAAGGTATGTTGCACTCCATTTGTATTTTTTTTTAACTGAGTAATCCGATTCTTTTTTTGTTCACCCCACCCACAGACGATACATTGAAAAACATGGACTGAACAAACAGGACGATCTATGACCGTGGACAAAGACACACCCGAGGAGTTGTTTTGGAAAGACTGCTTAACACAAAATCCACATAGACAAAGAAAAAATTATAGAGTTGACCCAGAATGAAACAATATTTGAGTTTACCAAACTTGCTGAGAGAAGACTGGATTTTTCTTTTCTTGTTTTGTTCCTTTGTAAATCTTCTTGCATGGCAATCATGCATGTCTTTTTATTATTTCTCTCTGCAACAGAAAAAATATAAATATTTTGGTAAAAAATTTGTATTCAGACCCATTGACCTTGGCACACTTCATATTATTTTTATAAGGTCCTTGGGTAGAGATTAGGGGATCAGAAACATATGACAGTGAGCTAAAATAACTTGAGGTTCATTATGTTGTCAAGGATACATGTTGATGCAATATCAGCTTTTAAAGACATTAAAATCATATAGAAATGCAAAGACTCTCCTTGTGTCTATTAATACATCTTATTGATGCCTTTTTTCAATGAAAATGTGGTCGGGAGAGATGGATGTACATTTCTAGGCATAAAGACTGGGCATATAGCTTGTATAATCTTAAACACACTTTTTGGAAAGATTTATTTTCAGGAACCCTTTATAAACGACACCAAATGACTATACTGTCTGTGGTTATCTTTGTTTACACATTTGCACACGCTTAATAGATAAGCTTTAAACCTATTAGCGATTTTTATGTATTTATTGCTGCCATATAAAATAACTCTTTACTTTTTCAACGTGGTGAGCGAGGTGCAAATAGTAAGGTTAAACTCAAAATGGCATTAGCCCTGATTTCATTCTTTACCAGCAACCACGTTTTGGAAAATAATATCCCTGCAGCCCCTCCTATTTCACAAAAACGTTTGATTTTTGTAGATTAGCGTTTTGAATGTCGAGAGCCGTTATAACCGCGCTGCCTTCCAGCCAATAAATATAAATCACTTGTAGTGACGTCAATGCCCGTGCGAACCAATCATAACAACGAGCACACAAAAGAGCCAGTGAGAATGCTGGGGAGGGCGTACAGCAACCAATGAGAATGAAGGAAATGTAGGTGATTTCTCCAGACTGAATAAGTAGGAGCACGTCTGATATTACGATCTCATTGTCGAGGGTTTTGAGTGAGAAGGGGCTTGTTTCAGTTACGTTTTGTGTTGTTAAGCAAACAAATAATCGACAATGAGGGAGATTGTGCATTTACAGGCTGGACAGTGCGGCAACCAGATTGGTGCTAAGGTAAGAACCGAACAAATACATATATTTTAATCGTACTGTATTAAATAACAATTAGGCTTTTGTGGTTAAAAATAACTAATCCGCGGTTTAGAGCAGCGATTTTATTTTCATTTATAGTTTATGCATTTGTTCTTAAATGTATAGAGCATTAACCTTCCTGACTTCGATGGTGGTTATCATTTTTAAATCTCACAATTAAAACCTACTCCAGTCCTGGATTAATCTCACACGCAACAAGTTTTTAAAAAATAAGTTCTCGGTTCAGACGAAAATTGGCTCAATGTTTTTTAAAGGACGTAAATTTCACGAAAAATCAGAGCGATTGGAATGAAGTAATGGTGAAACAATGCGTTAGTTTTAGGGTGTTGGCCGCGCCTGACCGGTGTAATATCCGATTCGCTAGCGAATCGGTTCTTTTGATTTGGTAGAGCCGAATTGCTCGAGTTTTCACTCCTCAACAGATGTCACCCCACTTTACGGAGTGTTGACGCAAGCGAATTGCGAACCGTTCAAACGAGTCGATTCGCTTGGAAGAATCACGTGTCGTAATGTGGCCGGTTGTATCTGGTTCAGCTGATGGAAAAGTGCGGGAACGCTAATATGACGCAAATGCTATTCTGGCCCCATGTAGAGACTTGATTTAAAGGATTCTGTAGCACTGAGCAATAACCGAGACTAATATTCGTGACTCTAGTTTTGCTTTGTCTGCGCTGTTTCTTTAAGCTCCTGGGTAATATAAAATGGCCCCGGTGACTTGGCAAACTCCATTTTACAAGTCCGGAGCTCGACTAACGGGAACCGCTGGTCATTCGATATTGCATTAGGCTTTTTTTTTTTTCTTATCGGAATATTTGTCCAAGGTCCAAAAACGTTTTAAATCTTAACTAACCTGTTCCTACTTTTGACTCCATCTTGTTCCAGTTCTGGGAAGTCATTAGTGACGAGCATGGAATTGACCCGACAGGCAGTTACCATGGCGACAGTGACCTTCAGCTGGACAGAATTAATGTTTATTATAATGAAGCCTCAGGTGAGCAGAAATACCATGCCTTTTGTAAGGTCACGTCACATGACAACTTTCATATGCACACTTTGTTTGACCTAAAACTCTGCTCTTTGTTTTTAAGGTGGAAAGTATGTTCCACGTGCTGTTCTGGTGGATTTGGAGCCTGGTACAATGGACTCCGTGAGGTCCGGTCCATTTGGTCAGATCTTCAGACCAGATAATTTCGTTTTCGGTAAATGTTTTTATATTTTTTAATATGCACCCTAAAGCAGAGTTTGACTGCCAAATGTTTATTGGGACATTCGATTTGGAAAGGATTGATCCTGCACTGGCTCGGAACAAAATTTGAATGGCAGATTGTGACCTGATATGGATCTAGTTTCCTTTTGCACAGATGTAACTAAACTCCCTTTTATTTTTTTTTAAATGTTAGGCCAGAGTGGTGCTGGAAACAACTGGGCTAAGGGCCACTACACTGAAGGAGCGGAGCTGGTTGACTCCGTTTTGGACGTGGTTCGGAAAGAGGCGGAGAGCTGTGACTGTCTGCAGGGCTTCCAGCTCACTCACTCTTTGGGTGGAGGAACGGGGTCCGGTATGGGCACCCTCCTCATTAGCAAAATCCGTGAGGAGTATCCTGACCGTATCATGAACACCTTCAGCGTTGTGCCCTCTCCTAAAGTCTCCGACACCGTGGTCGAGCCCTACAACGCCACACTGTCTGTCCATCAGTTGGTGGAAAACACAGATGAAACCTACTGCATTGACAACGAAGCCCTTTACGACATCTGCTTCCGCACTCTCAAACTCACAACACCTACATACGGTGACCTCAACCACCTCGTCTCTGCCACCATGAGCGGAGTCACCACCTGCTTGAGGTTCCCCGGCCAGTTGAACGCCGATCTCCGAAAACTGGCAGTGAACATGGTGCCCTTCCCTCGTCTGCACTTCTTCATGCCCGGCTTTGCTCCTCTGACCAGCAGGGGCAGCCAGCAGTACCGCGCACTGACCGTTCCCGAACTCACCCAACAGATGTTCGACGCAAAGAACATGATGGCCGCCTGCGACCCTCGTCACGGCCGCTACCTGACCGTTGCCGCCGTCTTCCGTGGCCGCATGTCCATGAAGGAGGTGGACGAGCAGATGCTCAACGTTCAGAACAAGAACAGCAGCTACTTCGTTGAATGGATCCCCAACAACGTGAAGACCGCCGTCTGCGACATCCCGCCCCGTGGGCTCAAAATGGCCGCCACCTTCATTGGCAACAGCACCGCTATCCAGGAGCTGTTCAAGAGGATCTCCGAGCAGTTCACGGCCATGTTCAGGCGCAAGGCTTTCCTGCATTGGTACACAGGAGAGGGCATGGACGAGATGGAGTTCACTGAGGCTGAGAGCAACATGAACGACCTGGTGTCCGAATACCAACAGTACCAGGACGCCACCGCTGAGGAGGAAGGGGAGTTTGAGGAGGAGGGCGAAGAAGAGCTTGCATAAATTAACCATTCTGCTTTGTTTTCCATGTCTTTTCCTTTTTCAAGTCCTGTTACATCAGTTTTTTTTGTTTTTTTTTCCTTACTGCATTTCCTGTCACTTACACCTTCAGTTGTACCTTCTCATGTTAATGTTAATAAAACCAATGTAAGAACCTGACTGGTTTACTAGTGTTTTTATTTGTATTTTTAACGGAAGATCTCGAGTTCAAATGGATAAATTTTATAAATCAAAGCTGAGCCTGAAGTTGTCTGGACTGCATTGCAAGCTTAAAACTTAGGCTCATGATACTTTATGGAAATGCAGCCCAGGTACAAACCATTTTTCTTGTAACTTGATTTAAGACTGGTGCCTGGTCCTGGAGATCTAGCTACCTGCAGAGGTAAGTTCAAACACACCTGTCTGTAATTATCAAGTGTTCTATCAGATCCTAAGTGATTGGTTTATGTATGTTTGAGCAGAGTTGGAGCTGAACTTTGCAAGAAGGTAGATCTCCAGGAGAAGGATTAGACCCACCCCCCATTTAAGATTATGCGACTGGTTAAAATGTACTTTATTTTTTTGGAAGCTATAACTACCTGGTTCTAAACCTTCAGAATTTGTTGGAAACCATCTGCCTGTTAAATGCATACACATTTGATTCTGAAACCATGACTTCGGGGAATTGCGGTCCATTTATCATGGATGACTGGAAAAGTAAAGCTTTTCTTAACTCGAACATGTTCAATCTCAGTTCGGTATCATTATAGAGTTTTCAGAATTTACTAAAGTCATTTGAGAAATGCCCAGAAACTGCAACATTCAAACCTTTTTGCATCTTATACTTTTTTTTTTTTTTTTTTTTTTTAAGGTCTGAATGTAGGCAGAGAAGATTTAGTGACTCCAAGATGGTTTAAGTGCAGTATTTAAACTGTATTTTACAAACATGATTATAGGACATTCCAGAAATATACAAATATACACATACATTGCACACACAAATCCTTCATGGGCATACACATAAATGCACATACTGTGATGAAGTACAAGAAGCCTATTTCATCCACAATCACAGTCTGTAAAGATATATAAAGCATCTTTTATAATTCCCTGATGCGTGTTGAAAATTCATTAAAGGAAACTGGTGTTTCACGTGACCGTCTGCTCTGAGGTGTTCAGCATTTCATCAAGAGGAAGTGTATAGCCACTGTCTTTCTCTAAACCAACCACTTACATTTGCATGGACAAAAGCCCAGGCCACAATCACAGCTTTGTTCTGTCTGAGGCCCTTGGCTACATGATGATTTCTGATGACCTAACCTAAAAGTAAACTCAGCATGATTGGACCACAGTAGCAATGGATTCAAAAGAGAATAAATAGTAATGTTAAGTGATTAAAGTTTCTCTCTGTCCTGAGCCATGTGGTTTGCAGTTCCTGGGATCCATGGGTTCATTCTCAAAAATGTTAAGATATCTTGTTGTTGAGTTGCCCGGGATAATGTTCAAACTCTTTCTCAGCCTCCTCGCTGAATGAATCACCTGAAAGCACAAACAATACAAATTAAGCTGAAATTGGCCACCAACAAGAAAACTGAGGGTAAAGAAACTTCCATTTGGTGCTCATCTAAAATATCTGTGTAAGCAAGCATGTCATTTCATTGCCATCAAATGTTTAATCGCATCAGGCAGGTCTGAAGGAGCCAGCGAACAACAGCCCGTCTCACCGAGATGACATTTATGCAACCAGACACGGTTGCCATCGTATTTGCAGTTGCACCGCATAGCATTGTTGGTGAAGTCGCTCTCAGCTACCTCAAAGTTGGGGTTTATTATGACCTGCGAAAGAGGAAAAAAATGAGACTGATACTAGAAAACCTGGTAGCATAATTTAAATCAAATTTGATCTAGCTAACAGCATAATCAGCAAAGCATGTGGACAAACGTGGTTTTTTTATTAGTTAATCCTAATCTGGGAGGGGTTTTTCCAGTAAAACCTGGCCCTCCCTCTGTGTACTCAAGGTTTATTACATCATTAATCAAACCAAATCCTATTATTCTTCTAACCCTTGCATTCTTGGACAGGATGGTGAGCCCTGTGACGCATCTCCACCACTAGAGAGCAGAACTGCAGCAGCTCTTTGACAAATGTTTGACTTGCTGAAAAGCCCAGACAATGGGGTCCTACGGGACCAAAGTCTGCTCATGTAACAGTCTCTCCTATTAGTGTGCTATATATCCATCAGAAATACATTTCTACCAAAGTACCAAGGTGGTTAATATTTCTGCAACAAGGTAGCACAACTGAATACCTGTAGAATGTAGTTTCCTGGTTTAACATCTGTGATGTCAATCCACTGGCAGTCAATATCATGTCTGTACAAGTCCCAGCAGCCCGCTGTGATGCCCTGCTCACCAAAGTTGGCACACTCGTAGTGTTTCGAAACACCTGTATCAAGATAAGCAACAGGTCAGTGGAGACACAAGCCAGTATTCCTGCTGAAGTACACCTTGAAATAATCAAAGGTGTCGTCCACATGAAACGTGTTTTTGCAATGGTTTCGCATTCTACTGCACTTCTTTTCCATAGTTTTTTTCTATTTAAAGTGTTAGATGGACATCTTTCACCATTACTCTCTTGCCATGCATCCTTGCAGCATCTCGCTGATGACAATTGCTTTTTAAAAAGCGTTTAAAAAAAGGTTATATAAAAACAGGCCTAGAGACCTTAAGCATTTAATAAATAAAAATAGACTCAGTCCAGTGGGATTAAAAACCTAATATTGAGAAATTTTAAATATAACTATTTTTGAAAACATGGCAAGTTCGAGCACAATGAATGAAATTGAAAATCTATGGAGGCCCATCTCCGCCAAAAAAAAAAAAAAGTTAATTGCGACTTTTCAATTCTTAAATTTTTCTTGCAATTGCGAGTTTACATCTCACAATTCTATTTTTCTCAAAGTTGTGAGGTATAAACTCGTAATTCAGAATTTTCTCTCAGAAGTGCATTATATAAACTTGCACTTGCAGGAAAAAAAGCTCAGAATTGAGCAATAAACGGAAGCCCGTTTCCACCACTAAATAAAAGTAAATATTAATAAATAAACTTTCTCAGGATTGCAAGATTTAAATTCACAATTCTCCAAAAAAAAAAATAAGTCAATTGCAAGTTTATATCACACAATCCTTAGAATAGTATAGTATATCTTGCAAATCTGAATTTAGAACTCGCAATTGCGAGTTTATATCATGCAATTCTGAGAAAAAAGTCAGGATTCAGATTTTTTTTTTTCAGGTGCAGAAACAGGCTTCCATAAAAATAAGTGCTGTAGAAAGCAAAAACATTCCGTTTGAAGTCTAGCTTAATCAAAGTTAGAATGAACTATACTGTTTTAGAAGATTTTTAGATAACTGAAGACCAACTAAACCAGCTTAGATCAGCTAAGACCTGCAAACTACCTTTGGTTGGTTTAATGTCTTTAATATTTATTTATTCAGTTCAAAGTATTGAATAACATACCAGATGTATAAAGGTGATAGAGCAGGTTTACAGTAACGGTCACTGTAATGTGACATTATTATAACTGATAAATAAATACATTTCTATACTTAAAAGTTTAGGGACCCCTAGTGGATAAACAACTGACCTGACGCAATGTTACTCTAAAACAGTTAAAGCTGCGGTAGGGAACTTTTGACGCTCTAGCGGTTAATAAACAGAACTGCTTGCGTCTTGCGAAGAACATTGTAGCCGGAACTACTTCTCTCTGTTTATGTCTATGAAGAATCACAAAGGTACTGGGTTACTCCGCCGCGGTATCCCCGAAGCAATCTAAAATAGTCCGAATATAAACACTTATTATAGGTGCACCCTAGTGATTCATGACAAGCTAAAAACACAGTTTGGAAAATGGATTCATGGTGTACTCGCTTATTATGTTCATTTTTCTACATTTTGAACACAAACAAACTTACTGACCGCAGCTCTGATTGGTTGTTTCTTAACGGGAGCGGATGGCTTTATGCAAATGGCAATAGGACACTGGGAGGAGCCAGAGGAGCTTGATTTTTTTCTCAGATTATCTGTCTCATATTCTACTGTCAGGACATAATCACAGGTTTAAATATGTAAAAAATTTATTTTTACAAAAGTTCCCTACTGCAGCTTTAAAGGGCACATATTATTGATAGAACATGACAGAAATATAGTTTTCCTTTATTTTTAGAAAAAAAAATTAGATTATAGTTATGAATGAAACTCTGGTTAAAAAAAAATGTAACCAAAATTTGGGTCTGGTTTCACAAACAGGGCTTAAAGGGTTAGTTCACATGAGAATGAAAGTTCGTCCATCTTCTAATCATCCTCGAAGCATCCTAAGTGTATGTGACTTACTTCTTTCAGAATAATCCAATCGAATATATATTACAACAAACACCCACTTACTCCATTGAAAGTCTTTGGAAGAGCAAGGATCATATTTAATACTTCGATTGGATTATTCTGAAAGAAGAAAGTCACATACACCTAGTATGCTTCGAGGGTGAGTAAAAGATGGACGAACTTTCATCCTCAAGTGAACTAACCCTTTGGCCGTAGTTCAGTTAGGGCATTTAAAATGTACCTTAGAAGGGTTGGTTGGTTAGGTAGGTTTTCATTATACAGACATGTCCAGCATTTGACCTTTGACATCTTTCTTACCTTCATGGCAATCTGTGTCCTCTAGGCAGAAGCTGGCTTTATGTCCGTCTGCCACTTTGGTCCCATTTAGAGACAGCAGGTCATAATAAGTGAAGATATCCATACTATGATAGTGCCTGGAGGTTATAAACACAGTCTGCTGAAATCTAACAGGGTTAAACCATCCCAAAAACCATAAGATATTGCTGAAATGTGACTGGCTGTACAGAATATATCTTTAAAATCAGCTTACCAATATGTATGTGTACAATAACTGACTTTAAGCTACTCTGAATCCTGGAAACAGCAAACTACAAATCTGCCGTTTTCATTGACAAAATGATTTAAACAGCCTTGGAGAGCAGATTCAGTGCTGTAGGCCTGTAGGAGGGAACTGAAGCCATTGAGTAAACACTAGCTTCTCAGACACTGGCCTCTGTCCCAAACCCAACTGTGTGTCCTTTTAGCCTGAGCACATAACAGGTTTCCTCATCATCACTGTGTCAGGCAAACGCATTGGGAAACCTAATGTCTGCTATGAAGCTTGTAGTGTAAACACAGACCACACAAAGAGTTAATGGAGATTACTCAGAGCTGCACTTATTCATTAATCAACACAAAAAGCATGGCGAGGACAGTATGAAATTCACTATGTAACAAAAAAAATGGAAAAATAATTTACTACTAATTTAAAGGGGAAAGTTAATACAAAAATGTTATTTCTGTCATTATTTACTCACCCTCATGTATTTTTTATTTTTTTTTTAATCTCTATGCTTTAATTTTTTCTGTGGATCTCAAAAGTAGAAATTTTGAAGAAGTATATCTTGGGCAGTTCATATCGAACACTAAAACCAATCAGTGAACAAATTATTTAAGTTGGTTCTTGAATTAATTCAGTTGGTTCACAAATCTGTTAAATTCACTTGAGCTGGTAAGTTTAGAATGTTTGAAAGGATTTACTTTTAAAACATCTAGTTTGTGTTCAACAGAATAACACGAGGGTGAGTAAATGATGACAAAGTTTTCATTTTTAGGCGTATTGACACCGTGCTGGTTTTGCAATGGCATTCTAATTAGTGTTATGGTAATTTATTTTCCATCATTTTTTCCCCATTACAAGATCATTTTGAAACCTGTTCCAAATGTTGGAAAGGCATATGGGAGGCCATTCTACAGCTATATTGAGAAAGCCAGCATGATATCAGGCCAAAAACTTCATGAGTTTGACTATGTTTTATAAACGTTGGCCAGTAGGTATCGCATCCACCACCACTACCACCAATGATTCTCAATAAGAGTACTCATTTTAATAATTTAAAATTCAGTTTTAAGGACTGCCATAGAATTCAACGCACAAAGCAGAATAATCATTTTTACAGATGCAAGAAGAAATTGTAACCGTACAGACAAAAAAAATATTAATATTTAAGCACTTAGCTCATGCTTTGTCTCTGTGTAATTAAATGTTAGAACCATGACAAAAAGAAACCACTGTTAGACTGTTATAACCAGCCCTGGATCATGTCGGCACACATGTGTTCATTTAAAGCAGAGACAGCTAGCGTGAACTTTCATTCACCCTGTAGGTTGTCCAGGGTCTTGAAAGCTTCTGCTCTGGTTTGTAAAAAACAAATTTCTATCAGTTTATGACCTTTAGGAATCAGATGTTGAGCCGACATGACCACGAGCGCTCAGTGTTAGTAAAGCCATATGGGTCCTTGTGTCAGGGTTACTGAGGGAGAGGACCCAGATGCAGAGTGAACAAGGAACGTTTATTGACAACCGAGTGCAGGACTGTAGAGGAGGCTGTGCAAGGGACCAGACCACAACACCAGGAACCAAGGGCACTTGACAATAGAGGTATAGCCACACACGTCAGACCTCCAGGCGGGGAGACCCAGTAGCCAGGGAGAAGGCAGCGGGCAAGACAGGAACAGACAGAACTCACAAAACACTAGACAAGACTTAAGACAACATGAGAACAACAACAACAACTATAATAATAATAATAATAATAATAATAATAATAATAATACTACAAGGGCAAAAATCAGACAAGGGTGCTATGACCTAGAAACCAGATTAACTAGGGAAATAACCAAAGTAAACTAAAAAGGTAAAGAAACAAATACAAAACAAAGTTCTAGAAATAACTGGAAGACTAACCAAGAAAATAAACTCAAAAGGGGAAAATAAATACTTTAAAAGAACAAGTCAAACTTAAGTCAAATTAAAAGTGAGATCCAAACAAAAAGAAACACTTAAACTAGACTAGAATAAACAGTGACAAGATAAACTTAAACTAACAAATACCAGACTTAAACTGACAAGGGAAAAACGCTATTAGTTTAGAACAGCTAGCACGCTAAGCAGACACTAACTCACACACAAAACGAACCGGCAAACACAGGAGGGAAATGATCACAATAAGAGCATACAGAGACATGAGAAACAGGTGACAACACTCTGACTAATGGGGACTAAACAAGAGGGCGTGACCAGGGAAAACAAGGAGGTGGGACAAGAGGAGCACGTGGTAGACACAAGAGACACAACCATGTGCTCAGGCACAAAATAAACAAAGACACATTGAACAAAGACAGTACAGACAAGACTGTCAGGGCAGGATCCTGACAGTACCCCCCCTCCAAAGGACGCCTCCAGGCGTCCACCCTGGGTGGAGGAGTGAAAGGGGGCACAGGCATGGTAGGGGGCCAAGATGGTACTGACTTGGGGGGTGGGTGGGATGAAAACCTTGGAAATCCAGGCCTATCAGGGAAAACGGGGGGTGGGCTGGGAGGGGTGGAAAAAGTTCCAGGGGAATGGTTAGGCCAGGGTGCTGCCGGCATTGGGAAACCCGGTCTATACAACTCTGCAAAGGTGGGGGCATGGCTGGTGGCACCTCTCCCTACAGGAACACCTCTCACAGGCAAGGGTTGCCAACTGGACTGGGTATTCAGGGTGGATTGCCGGGTATTCTTGGTTGGCAAGACATGACTAGCAAGGGATTCTGGAATGGCCTCAAAGAGATTAGGGTTCTCTGGACCGGGCTCCAAAGGCGACTGTGGAAGGTTTGTGGGGACTGTCGAAATGCCCTCCTGGGCCACAGGAAGAGACTCAGAAGCTGATAAACTGCCCCCTGGGGCGGCAGGAATGGGCTCAGGGACTGATTCTTGAGGGCCCCCTGGGGTTGCAAGAATGGACTCCGGACTTGGTTCTGGACTGCCCTCCGGGGCTACTGGAACTGACTCGTGAGTGGATTCTTGACTGCTCTCAGGGGCTGCTGAGCTGCCCTCCAGGGCTACTGGAACTGACTCGGGAGTGGGTTCTTGACCGCCCTCAGGGGCTGCTGAGCTGCCCTCCAGGGCTACTGGAACAGACTCGGGGGTGGGTTCTTGACCGCCCTCGAGGGCTGTGGAATTGCCCACTGGGGCCACCAAGATTGGAGTCCTCTGTGGGCTAGACACAGGGGCTGGAGCAGACACTGGAGTGAGCTCTGGAGCTGGCTGCTCACCACTGGACTCCATGGTCATGACTGAAGCAGCAGGCCACTTGAGATCACCCAGGGAACCTGCAGGAGGGATCTCCAGACTAAGGTCTCTAGCTCTCCTGGCACGGGCCCTCCTACCCTTTCGTCTCCCAGGCCTGTAAGCATTCACATCACCTACATCTTGACTTACATGAACTGACATTGACGCAGAATTTTCAGGACTGGACTTGACTGACTTTGAATGGACTAAAATAGGCTTGACTGGCACAGGAACAGGGGCTAACAGGGGAACCTCCCTCACAGCTTCCTTGAGCTTGACTGCTTCAGAGCACTTGGTTGACTCAGACGTGACTGTGAGGGACTCAGCCAATTCGGAGGCTGGAACCAGCACAGAGGCCTCCATGACAGATGCAGCAGCTTTGGCTGCCCTCCTTCTCACTCTCCTTTTCTCAGTGGGAGTCAAAAGATGATCAGGGACTTGACTCGATGGAGTGAGAGTGGGGTGATCACTGTAGGGGGACTCTGGTGGTGTAAGTATCTGCCAATCCTTGCGGTGGTGCAAATAATTGGAAAAGTTCCAAAAGTCCAAGATCCTCAATTGCTCCATCTCCCACTGAGGCAGTGGATCATCCAAACAGAGGTTGAAGACATCCTTAAGGGCTGCATCCTGGTACTCAAGGCCCCTAGACATAGTCCAAAAGAATTGGGCAAAGGCCCTCACCTCTTGTCCCTGCTGCCGAAGTGCACCCAGGCCTTGCTGGCGGGCCAGTCTCTCCTGAGCATTTGCAGGGGGTAGGATCTTGATACTCATTCTGCTGGGTCCTGACTTGGCCGGTTCGTTCTGTCAGGGTTACTGAGGGAGAGGACCCAGATGCAGAGTGAACAAGGAACGTTTATTGACAACCGAGTGCAGGACTGTAGAGGAGGCTGTGCAAGGGACCAGACCACAACACCAGGAACCAAGGGCACTTGACAATAGAGGTATAGCCACACACGTCAGACCTCCAGGCGGGGAGACCCAGTAGCCAGGGAGAAGGCAGCGGGCAAGACAGGAACAGACAGAACTCACAAAACACTAGACAAGACTTAAGACAACATGAGAACAACAACAACAACTATAATAATAATAATAATAATAATAATAATAATACTACAAGGGCAAAAATCAGACAAGGGTGCTATGACCTAGAAACCAGATTAACTAGGGAAATAACCAAAGTAAACTAAAAAGGTAAAGAAACAAATACAAAACAAAGTTCTAGAAATAACTGGAAGACTAACCAAGAAAATAAACTCAAAAGGGGAAAATAAATACTTTAAAAGAACAAGTCAAACTTAAGTCAAATTAAAAGTGAGATCCAAACAAAAAGAAACACTTAAACTAGACTAGAATAAACAGTGACAAGATAAACTTAAACTAACAAATACCAGACTTAAACTGACAAGGGAAAAACGCTATTAGTTTAGAACAGCTAGCACGCTAAGCAGACACTAACTCACACACAAAACGAACCGGCAAACACAGGAGGGAAATGATCACAATAAGAGCATACAGAGACATGAGAAACAGGTGACAACACTCTGACTAATGGGGACTAAACAAGAGGGCGTGACCAGGGAAAACAAGGAGGTGGGACAAGAGGAGCACGTGGTAGACACAAGAGACACAACCATGTGCTCAGGCACAAAATAAACAAAGACACATTGAACAAAGACAGTACAGACAAGACTGTCAGGGCAGGATCCTGACACCTTGGGGCTGCAGCCGGATCCGAACGGAGCAAAAGGAGATCCAGCAAGGCGGCCAGACACTCAAAAGAAAAACACAGTTGATAGATCCCTGTTCAAAACAGTTTCAAGTGCTCTCTGCGAACAACATTAGCATAAGTGAACATGAATCTATTTATGCATATTTCAGTCTGAGTTCAAATCTTGATGCTGTCATGCTTAGACCAGAAACATACTCTTTACTCTCATACTCTTTCTACATATATATATATCCTTATTTTAAATCTGCCTTCGCTGTCTGGCACAGAGCCAGAGACACATATTTTTAAAGTACTGCCCTTTATAACGAATCCCATATGATTCTGTTGAGCGTATGAAAGCAAGGACCAATCAGAGGCGTTCAGATGAGTCACTGCTGAAACATGCTGTTTCGTCACCACTCGCGCTGGCTGACTGAATTGTGAAAGAGTGAAGATGTTCAAATTTAAGTAAGATATTAATTCCACAGTGTAAACAGCTTTAGAGATTACTTTGGCAGTTTCTGAGAGCGCTTGAACTCGTTGGAGTGAAGTGAAAACGTTCCTTGATAATGTAAAAGTTATTTGCTCTCTTTTTGTACAATGAAAGTGTTATATAGGCTAATTAGTAACATGTTTTTATTAAATTCACATTGAATAGAAAGTCAGTCATATTTAAAGTATTTTAGGGTATGACACCCATATCTGGTACTTGAGTAAAAACACAGGCTTTCATGCAAAGTTAATAGATTACAGTATCAGGCTACTTTGACCATTGCCCATTATATATCAACTAACAAAATCTATAAAGGTGCAAAATTAATTTACTTACACATATTTGAGAATCAAGATGTTTCATGATATATTTTGGGGATATATCGAATAAAAACAAAAAACCTTGCTGAAAAAAACAATAGACACCATTACATAATTAGTAATGGTTTTACTTTTTATAATGGGACGTGTATTGGTTTTACCTGTAATGGATCCTGTTGGTCTCTACTGGTAATTGGTTGCCTTCTATTGGTGGCTTGTTAAAACCAATAAATCCTAATGGAATATGTCCCCAAAACACACTACAGAAAACCATTTTTAATGGTTAAAAGTTGATATTTTGTAATATCTGTAATGGTATTTGTAGTGAAAACCATTAAAATGTTTTTTTTTAATGGTGTTATTTTTATTTTATTATTTTCCAGTGGGGACATAAGCCTATATTAGTTATACATACAGTGGTATTGTGGTTACTGTGTGTCACATGACAAATGACAGCCCCAGTGAAAACTGACACTGAAGAGAAGAATTGTTGAATAAAGTTATTTTTGTTTTCTTTGTGCACAAAAAGTATTCTTATAACTTCATAAAATCATTGAACCACTGATGTCACATGGACTATTTTAACAATTTCCTTACAACCTTTCTGGGCCTTGAACGTTGGCAGTTACATTGCTGTCTATGGAGGGTCAGAAAGCTCTCAGATTTCATCAAAAATAATGAAAATTAAAAAAGGTTTTATAGGTTTGGAATGACATGAGGGTGAGTAATCAATGACAGAATTTTTATTTTTGAGTGAACTATCCCTTCAATATTAAGTTATAAGTTAAGTATATTAACAGGTAACATGCAATCTTACATTACTGGGCAGTAACAAATCTCAGTACTGGAATGATTTTCAAGGCATTAATTTAGAAGTCGACAGTTTAACTGAGTTTAATTAGCTTGTCTTTAAATGTTTTGCTTGAAAAGACCAAACTAACAATAGAAAAAGACAGTTCATGGACGATGGCCACTGTATTGCCACTGTAGTCTATGGATTAGACGCCATGAACTAACAATTATATATTTTTTAGATCATTAATTAGTATAGGATCCTAGATTGATAAATGCTGTAAAAGTATTAGTCCACTTTCAGTCTCATTGTGTTAATAGTCATCTATTTGCAAACTATTTCTGTCTCAGACTTTCAGGATTTTTTTTTGTTTTTGTTTTTGTTTTTTTGTAAATACAATTTAAAGAGCTTAGTGGAGGTAAAGCTGAAGTCACGTGACTGCGGCATAATTTGTTTACAGCCTAAATTTTGCTTTTACTTCTGGTGACTAAATTAACCTCATATTAAATGAGCATTCGCATACTTGTGTAGTGTGTGTTTTTGAGTGTTAAACACATGCACTACATGCAAGACTGGGCACTTAGATCAAGTATACAAGATCTAAAAAACAGCCACAGCTCCAGCGTTTACCTATGGCATTCATGCCACACCCAGGAGTGGCGACCGAGCCGTGGCCGGAAGTCAGCCTTGCCGATGTTGTGTATATAAGAGGAGAAGCGCAGCAGGCGGCGGTGGCCATACGGCCAGTCGGCTTGAGCAGCTGATTTGGCCAGGCAGTTCTCCTCTGCTGCGCAGTACAGCAAGTGCAGGGGTCTGTCCTCAATGTAAACCGTCTGCTCCACCAGTGGAGCGTTCAGCACAAGGTCCGAAGCCGCTAGGGATTGTGGGAGAAAGAGACCATTATTACACTCAAATACAATGGAATAACATTAGCTATTGCTTTACCCCTTCTCTTGCGAATTAACTTTTGTTTACAGACTTGCATATGACTTACTGTCTGAGCAAATGACGCCAGAAGAAAACTGTGCTCCCGCTTTTTTGCAGCTGACGACAGAATGATGCTGACAGTCGGTCAGAGTCATCTCATCTCCTTTACACTTTACTCCGCTCAGAACCATCTCCGTCACATTACTGCTGTCCCAGTACCAAGTTTCCTTTACACAGGGGAGAGCTCATCAGTAGATGAATGAATGTATTAAATTACTGAACACGGATAAAGGAAGAAACCCAATACAAAGCATGTCAGCAGCAGGCATTAATCAAACAGAATAGCAAAAAAAAAAAAAAAAACAGCTAATTCTTCCAATTGGTCAAAAAAAACAGATAGTCCCACCCAAATTTACACTATTGGTTGAGTGTTGCTGGTTGCCATATTCTAAGCTACAATGTTTACAATTCAGGATACGAGTAGATTGCTTAACGTTTTTCATACTGTATTTGCACATAAAGAAAAAAAAATTGAAAAAGTTTAAAATTACATTCATTAAGTAAAGAAAATATATACTGTTTGACTAATAAATAATAATAAAAATATATAAAAAAATATATTAATTTCAATTTTATTCAAATATTCCGGAAACACCTCAATGTTTTAGTAACCTATCTTGAATATTTTATCTTCCACTGTTAATATGTCTGTTAAGTGGGAAAATAATTCCACAAAAGTAGCCTCTAGTTTTATTATTATTATTAATATTTATTTTATTTATTTATTTTTCATGTTCTACACCGTTCAGAAGTTTGGGATTTGTAAGATCTTTTTTGTGATTAAAAAAAAGGAAAAAAAGTCTCTCATGTTAAGCAAGGCTCTATTTATTTAATCAAAAATACAGTAAAAATGTTAATATTTTGAAATGCTATTACATTATAAATATATAATATTATAAATATTACTTTCTGTGTTAATATTTGTAAAATGTAATTTATTCCTGTGATGCGAATCCGATTTTTCAGCATCATTACTCCAGTCTTAAATATCACATGATCATTCAGTAATCATTTTAATAAGCTGATTTGCTGCTCAAGATACATTTCAATTTATTATCAACATTGAAAACAGTTGTGCTGCTTGATATTTCTGTGAAAACAAAATATTTAAGTATTATTCAATATAGCATTTATTTGAAATAGAAATCTTTTGTGACATAATTTTTTTTTTTTCTTATTGGCCCCAAACATTTGAACGGTAATGCACACTACACATTTGAATAATAATTCACATTTAAGGCTAACATGGGATTTCATAACCAATCAATCAGAGCTTGATTAGTCCTATAGCTCCTCTCTTACTCACAGTGATAGCATGCAGGCAGTATCTGAGGCCTAACTGTCTGCACGCCACCATGGCTTCTCTTGTGGTCCAGTTGTCACTGCATACAGTGCCCCACCTGGACTTGACCTGAACCTCCACGCGCCCCTCGTGATCCGTCCTGCCCCCCACTATACGGATCTGCAGACAGACCCCCACTGCAAGGGCTTAGCATGCGAAGTAGGCTAAATACAGTGCTAGCCAGGTATGAGCCAGCTATGCTAAAGCTTCAATTACAAAGTTCTATACTATCTCATACTATCCAGTAGTCATTTTAATGGATTATTATGATCATTCACAGAGGCAAGAGAGTATTTTATTTGTAAAGTTAATGTATTGCAGGGATAAGAGGTGTTAGCATTATGCCCCGTTCACATACCCCGAGTGTTTTCATGACACATCATTAATCCGCAAGTCAGCCATGTTGGCTGCACAAAACATAAAAAATTACACTGAACCGAACAGAACTTTCTGATCATTGCTGCTTTTTGGTCAATTATTGTTGCGTTTCAGGCTTTAATAATCAGTCGGACAGGAAAAAACATCTGGAGTGCTAGTCATAACAAATCAAGGAAAATAGTGCAAAACCTGAGAAAAAAAGGCATTTGTGGTTGGCCAAAATGAACCAGGATTTCAAGGGCAAGAATCTTGACAACATTCGTGTTTGTTCTTATAATTATAATTATTATAATTATTCTTATAATTAAATTTCAGGGTAGGTGAAATGTTAGGGTAATATCTTAACCACATATTAACCTTTGTTTGTCAAAATATTTCACCCTTTCCTGCTTACTGCTTTATTGCTTAAGTCCTTCTCTATATTATTCAGCATCTACCACAAGTTTTTCCCCTGGTTTAGACATCCTAAATTATTAGAACGTCTTCAGTAGTACATCAGCTGTGCAATCCATGCTGTTGTTTACATCCAAGTATCTCTTCGATATAGCCACGTATAGGGGTAACTGACCAAACCGTGATGCACTGTAGATGCAAATGCTCTATTATTATGGTAATCAGCTGAAAACTTCCTGTCAGTGTGACCACCTACACTGCAAAAACAATTAAAATAAATTATTATCTTGTTGTTCAGTGCAAATATCGAAACATTCCTAAATGGATATTAATTAAATAAATTAGCCCTTGCAGTTCCTTCACGAATCCCATTTGGGAAACCCTGATAATGAAGTGTTTAATGCCCTTTAGGTCATAAACAGAATATATTTTAATATTAATATGATATAATTTTGGAATCAGTAATGAACTACAATTTGTAAGTAATCTACCCAGTTTTGCTAGTGCTTGAAAGGGAGAAGAAAAAACCTTGTCACTGCTAAAAGCGTGTGTATATATGTGTAAACAATAACTTTCATGCCTTATTACATAACACAAAATAGTTTTCATGGATCAGCCTACCTTCCTTTATTACTTTCAAGAAGCAATCTTTTCTGTTCAGATGCTAAGATCATTCAACAATCTTGTGAATTTAAAGTCTGTAAGGAATTTACGCCCACAGAAAGTTCAGCAGAAACACACATTAATCGTAGAGATTTGTTCCAGATTTTCCCACATAATCAACACAGAAAATGTGGAAAGCATGGATATTCTGTCTGGGTCTACTTATTGTACACTGCAGGCTAAAAAACTGTGCCAGAACCTGCTGTCACCACTTGGTCTGTTGGAACTGCCTAAAAACATCATTTTCAGATTTTGAAAACCCTTGCAATGAATTGTGTGTCTAGCTATCTCTTTACGGTTACCTTCTGATTGATCTGTGTCTCTGTAACTCTGAATTTTTCATATGGTGCTTGAGATGTGCAACCCCCTATATTCACCTATTTATATGTGTGCATGTGTTGTATGATATACAGCGGTTATCTTACTCTCAAGCCACTGCTGGCATGTCCCAAGCCCAGCTGTCTGCACACTACCATGGCCTCCCGAGACGTCCATCCGTCCCCGCAGACCAAACCCCAGTTTCTCACCCTACTGTCTGTAGAGAGCAGCAGCTCAACCCTCCCTTCCAACCGTGTTCGACCCCCTGTCAGGCGGATCTGTGATGGGTTACAAAGCAAGCATGATAATGAATTAAAAGGCTTAAGGACCTTGACTTTGATCATTTAACAGTGCTGATCTAGGGCTGTGAGAACTTGATTTTACCATGCATTGCATCACCTATTTGAATAAAAACATGCTCGTTTTAAGTGACTTTACAAATTCTGGTGGTGCAATGCTTTAGTTAGGATCAGCCTTGAAAAGCATTGTTAGATTTCACAGCTGAGCTAGGAAAACTTTTGCACAATGCACAAAACTGCACTTAAGCGTTATGTTAGCTGCACAGGAAGGCACTTTGATGAGAGCCTTAAAGGTTTTTTGAGTGTTGACTCACACAGAGACAATTCTGGTTAAGTATATTAATTGTTACATGCTGAATAAAAGCCAATTTTAGGCAGTTTTTTTTCTCCAAACACATTATAGTTTACTTTAGTAGTAGACATCATGTATGTTATCTGACCGATTTCTCAAAGCCCATGTAGGGGGTGTTGCAGATGACGGAGGCGTCCTCCATGTGTTTGCAGTCTTTAGCAGTGATGCTCTTATGAGGACAGTCCCACAGGCTCTTCTCATCACCACGACACTGAACTTCATTCATGTAGATGGGACCCATACCTATGGACAAGAGATCATAACAGTTTTTCAATGGGGAGCATGGATCAACTATGATCAGCTGAAGCCCTACTATCTATTGTTATTAAAAGCCCACCTTGGCCCATTCGTGCTCCGGTCAGAGCCTCTTTAGCAGTGCCGAAGCCCAGCTCTCTACACACCACACTGGCGGACTGCAGGTTCCAGTGATCGTCACACACCGTACCCCACTCACTCCCATTTAGGACCTCCACACGACCCTCACCTGTCTTTGCCCCGCCCTTCAGACGCACCTGAGACTGGAGAATGAGAAGGAGGATGGTCACTGGGAGCCTTAATGCAGGTGTTCATTGTTATACTGTTGTTATTACTTTCATAAATGATTTGAAATCAGTTATTAAAACAAGTTTTATTTGATCACCATTGGATTCAGCTTGACTCTGCGAGCTCTGCCCTGTGTGAACAGTGGCCCAGGCACACAGCTGACTACAGCAGCTCCTCCATCGGGACAGGGAGCGCTAGAGTTCACCTTGCTAAACTCCATAGAGCATGCTGAAAGATGGGCCTCATTTCCTGTGCAGGCCACTGAGTGGATCCTATACACAGTCTGGAGACTAAACAGAAACACAATTGATCAAATGAATACGAACTAAAAAAATATACATTGAATCCCTAAACAGTAGGAAGAGATTCAGCTGAAAGAATAATGACAATGACACCAATTTATGTACCACATTCACTAAAATACACCAGAAGATGTCTTTGAAAACTGAACTTTGCAGTGTTCAGAAACCCCAGCCCCCCGAATAGAGAGCATGACAGATTTCTCACGTTCTGTCAGCTTGCTGAGAAATAGTATCCGGTCCAGTGTGAGCAAATAGGGCATGCTGACGTTGCTTTTCCACTGAAGGCCTTGAACAAAAATTTAGAATAATTATATTTCAATGTTTCTGAAAGATGTCTCTTATGCTCAAGAAGGCTGCATTTATTTAAAAAAAAAAAAAAAACACTAAATGAAAATTAAAAAAATACAGTGTGAATATAGTTTAAATATATTTTATTCCTGGGATCCAAGCTGAATTCAGTCTTCAGTGTCTTCAGTGTCACATGATCCTTTAGAAATCATATTAATATGCTGATTTGCTGCTCTCAAGAAACATTTCTTATTATTATCAATGTTCTAATCAGTAGTGCTGCCCAATGTTTTTGTGGGAAAAAAAAACATTATTTAGCCCATAGACACATACATGCATACAAAGTTCTGTCATGAAACTCTAGATCAGCACAGGTCTAACTCAGTCTGACATAGTGATATCATTATTCACATGGCGCAGATGATTGGATTCCTTCACATAAGCAGCCAATGAGCTTGCTTCTCAACATTCAAATACTCAGCTAGTCTTTGCTTTAGCAGGTTCAGCAAGCTTCAGAAACCCTCCACCTTCCCCAGCTCCACTTGTATAGATCTGCTATGGGGTGATTAATGTATTTTACATATAGGGGTTATTTAATAAATATTATATGTGCAGCAGCAGCAGTTTTTCTTACATGATCAAAGAAGCATGTCTGTGGATGTATTGGCAGTAGCAAATCTTTGTGCTTTCTCTGCAACAGCAGCATCAGCAATTTTGCAGATCTATTCTGCCAAGACCCATTAACATTAACATTGCCATGTACATTACCATGCTAAACTCTCTGAGAGTTGTCCTAAAATGGTCCTTAAAAAAAGGGTGATCTCCTATTTCTTTCTATTATCTGATGAAAAATGACCCAGAAATGTTCTTGAGAGCTTTCCCAAGATTCACCCGCAGCATGTCTAGCTCACACTGCATTATTTTCTTTATGATAGGCTAGACTTTTACATTGGTTTGTCTGATTTATGACACGTTCTAGACTCTCACACAGGCGATGACATGACCATGTGAAATCTGGTATGGAGTAATATTATCGTAGTGAGTGGCGGTATGAGGTTGAGTCACCGAGGTTTTATCACACTCCTGAGAGAAAGGATACTTTCCACTCACGTGTGTGTGTTACATATTCGTTCCGAGCAAAGCAATCTGTCCAATTAAATGATCATATAAAAAAATCTAATAAAATATTGGAGAATACAATCTATGTACATTGGCCCCAAAAATATTTACATGCTTACAAATGTCTGAATGTCATTGCATCACAAGAAATAACACCAAGTAAGCAAACAAATCATTTCACTGCAAAATTTCACTTTTTTAAACTGAATTTCTCATCTGAGAAGTGCAAGATATCCACAGTCTTCTGAATGTGCAGAGTGTGCTATTTCTGAAGTGTATCTAGCCGAGCACTTATGGCACAAACCTGATATGAATGTCATAATTACAAAGACGAAGAGAAGTACAGTATTTTATACATTTCCTTTCAGTAAATTGTCTGAGCCCACAATCATTTAAAAGCAATGGAAAAGATAAATGGCATCTTTTTCATCCACTGAAGATTACTTGTGTTTAGTCAGCTGGTAGACTTTAATATTAAACACCATTAAGTGTAAATAAAATGGACTTCTGTCAAGAGAGGATTTTTATCAGTCAGAATGAAGAACAGCCAGCAGGAGTGTGTTTTTGGAGCTTAACTTCAGCATGCTGAGGACTTGAGCTCATGTCTAAGGGGGTATGAGTCACTCATTCAGTTTAGTACACACACAGAGAGCTCATTGGTTGAAATTAGTTATTCTCTTAAACAATGAGGATGCACACGTGAATTCTCAGATGCTTGCTTGTTTTTCTGTCCTGTCACAGACTGCTTACATTTCACCATCTGCTGTGAATCTGAGTAAGTGTCTCAGAGTTCAGATGTGGATAATTGTTCCAATGCAGATGAAGAAGAGAAGCCAAACAAGCAAAGCAGAACAAAGCAATGCAATCACATTCAACCTTATTAAAGAATCATCAAAAACTTGCACACACACACACACCTGAGGGTTGCCCCCCTAAAAACCATGCTGTATTTTACAATTTTAGCTGTATTATTTGTGTCCCCTTCAGGAAATTTCTCTTCAGAAATGTCATGTTTATTGCCCCCAACCCCCAACTGTTAGAGGAATTTAACGCCACTTGGGAGTTTGGTATTTTTGTTTAAAGAAATTGAACAATTGAGGATTTTAAATGGATTTAAGAGATTAAAGAAAATTACAGTTTTTTTTTTTTTTTTGTAATCAGTTTGAACTATTTGCAAATAATATTTTTATTTTAAAACAAGCATACATGTACATATGAATTTGTGCACAATGTGCATGTCGAAAACACAAAATGGCAAAATCAGTTATGAATTACATGAAACATGTAAATGATTCATCCTATATTTTCAGTTCAAATATATTTTCAATTCAAAATGGCAAAATCTGTCAAAAAAAGTTGAGCCGTTTGGTAATTTAAATTTCTATTGTAAAACAGTTATAAAATAATTTACATATTACCTCACACTTTTTCACTGTTTTGATGCCAAAAACAAACAGCAGCAATTTGGCTATTTCTAATTATATATAATATGATATTACTTCCAAAGTGAAATACATTATATATTACTAGTTACTGTCTTTTGAAAGTAATTAGTTACATTACAATAATACTGTCTCTAATTTGTAATGTGTTGCACTACTTTTAGTTACTTTTGAGTTACTTTCACCAAAATATCCACAAAAGTAGGCTATGCATTCTAAAATGCCAGAATATAGCTTATTGTTAAAAAAAATCTAATTAAATCGAAATCACCCTTTTCAAATATGCATATGCATTTGGCCTGAGCTCAGGCTGAACTGCACGGATATGTCAGACTATATTTTATTCTGATAATGAACAACAGGTTTCAGCATTAGCAATGCTATATGTGTGTGTGTGTTGGGCGCCAGCGCAATCAAACAAAGGAAACATAAAATTATCTGTACTTTTTGGTCATAGATTATTCGAAGCAATGTGTTTACTTTTATTTTAGGATGTGCTTTTTGTCATCTCAGTTTCCTTTCCGTGAATTTGTTTTCTAGAGCACCAAGCCACACAAAAATAAAGCAAACCAAAAAAAGCTGCATATATTCACATTTTTTCTTTTTCTTTTGTTGCAGCTCTCAACGTTAGCTTAGTGGTACCAAACACTCTTTGTTACTCGAGCTTTTTCTCCATGTTGAGTTCGGTGTTGCACATAGATTGCACCTGACTATGCATTTTGTCCTTTTCTCTGATGAACCGAAAACAACGGGAGTGTGTTCGTCTCAAATGTAACACGTCTCTGCAATCGTCTCACTCAACCATCGAATTACAGCAACAGGAAACAAACCATTTTACCCACGGAATTTATTCTCTGTTGCTGTTTTGCTGTAAATTTTTAGTTTAAGTATGTAGTTGTAACTTGCATTACTGAGATTGTAACGAGTAATAATATTACCCACATTTTATTAATAATGTGCAAAATGTAATATACTACTGTAATAGCGTTTCTTCCAACTTACCAGGTTACAGCCTGGTTTGCAGTTCAGGATCAGATTAACAAATTAACATAACAACATTTTATTACATATCGCTATGATATTAAATCAGAATAAATCAGAGACAAAAACAAACACCGCAGCTCAGTATGAAATTCCCATCAGGGCCTCACTAATCCATATGGTACATTTTTCACTGGCACAATGATAAAACTTCCACATCCCTCACACAGTTAAAAACACGTTGGCCAGCTGCCCAGTGGCCACATATGGGATGGATTTCACTTTTTTCAGGGCTCTGTAAACATTCGTCAGTACTTCATGTGACAATGCACAGAAACTGCCAGCAGAACAACATCGCCTATGACCCCACGAAACACTGGGTTCTGCAATAATGGATCTTTCTCTGACACTTAATATATTCATCCAGATTTGTGTGTGTGTGCTCACATACGCTGCCAGGTTTCATAACTACATATTTTGACTTGCATAAGCAGATTCTTACAAAAGTCTTTTTGGCAGGAGCATGGAAGTATACGATGATCTATAATGATTCATTGGCCGAGGTTCATGAAATAGAGACAGTTTCCATCTTTTTCCATCTTCTTGTGTATATGAGCTCTTCATTCCAGGTATTTGAAGAAAAACTATCTATAAGGCATTGTAGTAAAAAAAAAAAAAAAAAAAAAAAAAAAAATATATATATATATATATATATATATGTGTGTGTGTGTGTGTGTGTGTGTGTGTGTGTGTGTGTGTGTGTGTGTTTGAAACAATCTTTTGAATCCCTGGATGCTCTGGTTAAAATGCAAACACTAAAATAGGTTTAAAATAACATATACATAAAAAAATGCACAATAACTTCTCCTAAGAATCCAAAATAGTCTAGATCACACAGACAAATGATAATTTAGAGGAAGCCAGTCAGCCGCAAATTAGACAGTCAACGTCGAGGAATTCCAAACAGAGCAGGATGCTTTTAAACGGCTGTTTTGATCACAAAGTGGCTTCAACTAAAATATAATATTTATTTTGATTTAAAGTTATAAAATACCTGAAACTGCCCCATAAACCAGTGCATTATATAACAAAATATCAAGCCAAGTGGTATGTAAAATAAAGAAAGATACCATAAGCACCCTTTTTGAGAAAACATTTCACAAAAAAGATGTTTGTTAGTGATAAAGTTTTCTGTCCAAAAGTGCCAATTTGTGGTTGTCAAACATTAGTGGACCTCATGTTCATTAATTTAATGCGCGAGGACATCTAGAAATTATATCAGACATCCACTAAAAATCACCAGCTGAATTTGGTACTCTAGGTCTAGCCACTTTCTGGGGGGAAGTCGTGGCCTAATGGTTAGAGAGTTTGACTCCTAATGCTAAGGTTGTGTGTTTGAGACTTAGACTGGCAATACCACGACTGAGGTGCCCTTGAGCAAGTGCAATGAACCCCCAACTGCTCCCTGGGCGCCGCAGCATAAATGGCTGCCCACTACTCCATGTGTGTGATCAACGCTGTGTGTGTGTTTGCACTTTTGTACAGTATGTCACTTTCACTTATTTTTAGCGCCCAAGTTACGATGGTGTGAAGATCCTATTATAATAGCACCGTTTCTTCTTCTTCTTCTTCTCCAAAATGAATTGCATTTTTGAGGGCCTAAACATGCTCAAAACTCACAAAACTGCACACGTGACAGAAGTGGCAAAAATATACGTCTGATATGAGTTTCAGAATTAGGTGTGGCAAAATGGCTCGATAGAGCCCCTTTTAAAATTTAAACGGCTTGCGCCTCAAGCTACGTTTCACGTACATGTGACTTTTGTGCAGTTTTTGCCATTTTCAGGCCTCGTACACAGTACAATATGCCATTGTGTGCTAAACATGCTAGAAACATGCTCAAACATGCTAGAAACACTTACTAAGTGCTAAAGCATGCTATTAATGCCATCAAACAGGAAGTTGTTGTAACTCATGATATAATGTCCAATCCACCTCAAACTTTGCGTATGATTAGAGTCCTGGCCTGAAGACATCCACATGCTCACACTAAGAAAGTAAAGGTTATTTTAAAGACTGTTCAATGAAAGCTTATTTTGATAACCAAAAATGGTTCTTCTCCACTGAAAAAAAAAAAAAAATTCATTTAAAATGAAGGTTATAATTAAAAATAGTGTGCATGGTTTATTTATTTTTTTTTAAATGAGGTTTAGTGTTGTAAATTAAATATTGGGAACATTTCACTAACATAACCAAGAGTCATGTTTTCCTAATTTTTAAGGAAACTTGAGCAGTTATGAGGCTTGAACTGAGGAACTGATAAAGCTGCAAAAAATTAAGCAAAGAAGGCTTTTTATTTATTTCAAGATAATTAGCTCAATTATGCAGTTTTATTTTGGCAGTGATTTAAAGTTCCCAGCATGCTTTGCATTTGGCTGGATATGGAGGGTAAATATTGAAATGAACTGCTATTTCATGTGTTTTTGAGTCAAGGCAAACATCTGTTTATGTTTAATGTTCAGTTATGTTTGACATTTGAAAGAGTTTCTGTGAAGTTTCTATCATTACCATTGTGCAAAGGAGTAGAGCTTATGGTTAGGTTCTGGATAACAGCATGAACTAATACTATGAGGCATGATGCATTGTTTAATGATCCGTAGCCTTGCTAATGCCAGAGCAGTAACAAGTCTATTCCTACACAAGCTGTTTAGCTGTATATAGTTTTTAATTTGTATAAGATGACTCAAAGTCACAAACTTTTGAGGATCAACTTAAAATGAATGAGCAGATCTAATAATATTACATTCATTGTGTCATAGATTAAACAATTAAGGAGATGATTCCATTAAATAAATCAAGCTTTAAAAATGACTCAAAAATATTATGTGTAATGTAAGTACATAGCACATACCATTTTTACAGTGTATGGCACCACTGTAAAAAAACAAATGCAGCTTAATTATTTTCAAATATCACTAAGACATCTGATGAATATGGTCTAAGAGGTTTTTTGGACAAGCATACAATCTGACCCTTGTATTATTTAAATGTCCTTTACCTGCTTGGCTTCTTCCCCATAGTTCTCTGCGAGGGGAATCCCATCATGCCACACACCACACGAGAGTTCTTGATGGTCCAGCCAGTGTTGCAGATGTGACCCCATCCTTCCTTAAACTTCACCTCTATCACTCCCTCCATCACAGGCATGCGGCCGGCATGGGAACCAGAGAGAGGACGCAGACGAATGTTCTTCATTCGGTTTTCATTCACCTGCATCTGAAACACATATGCAGAACAGGTCCATTGGATGTAGGGCATATACAGGCTTTGAGACAGGTTTGATCAGTTTTTGTGTACATGCATGTTTGTGGTAAAGAAGTCATGTTTTTCAGATGGTTATAATAAGCATTCGATATGTTTAACTAGTCAGCTACAATCTCCTATTCCATGAGTTTTTAATGAACGAGCCTGTCTCTTTGGCTCATGCAGGATATGAGTCATCTCACATGAGGGTTTTGGATCTTTAATGGCCAAACCGCACCGTAACTGTGCATCGGCTAGAACACAAACTCTCTACACCACTTACACAAGCACTTCCAAATGTCTAGCCAGAACGGTCCACAACGTCTGCTGAGCACCTTGCCATAAGACCATCAACTGAAATCTGAAGTTGGAGTCGCAACCTAAGGCTGAACTGCAAGGCAAAGAAGTAGCAGGCCACATCTATTCCAGTCAGCCTTCTTATGGAAACATGAAAGTTTCCAAAAAAAAAAAAGCTTCTGCTTTTATTTGTGGGACCTTTGACCTCCCAGATGATCTTGTCAGAAAGAAGTTACAGTGAAGACATTTATAAGGTCTGGTTTCTATTTCAAATAAATGTTGTTCTTTTGAACTTTCTTGGAATATTTTTCAGAGAATCATGAAAAAAATTGTATCACACTTTCCACCATAAAATATTAATCAGCAAATCAGCATATTAGAATGATTTTTGAAGGATCATGTGACACCGAGGTCTGGAGTAATGATGCTGATAGGGAATATGCTAATGATTATTAAAATGATTATATAAAGTGATCTAATCATTTTTGTTAAATCTAGTAATATTTGCTGTCTAACTAAAATACTAAGTTGAAATCTATTTTATAAACATCTGCACGTGTGAAAAATCATCATACAAACATTCAAATTAAAATGATGCCAAAGACTAAATGTCATATAGTGAGTCTGGTGTTCTTTTGTTTATTTGTCTGGAAGTGTTTTTGGCTGTGTGCGAGTGTGTGTGTGTGTGCATGTGTGTGTGTGTATGTGGTTATGTCACAAGTCTACACTCGGAGTTAGGTAACTGACATCTAAAAACAGCAGAAAACAAAACAAATGACATTCAGTTTCAAATTAAATTGCATTTCTTTGACTCAAATAGAGTGCAAATTCTAATTCTAATTTGGGAAGGTCTTTGAAAAGAACATTCTTCTTGTCGGTCTGTGTTCTGAAAAACATTTGTACATTCGGAAGTGAAAACAGTCATTTGCACCATTCCAGTAAACTCCGACATCTGTAGTGTAACACAGACTGCTGTTTGCCAGAGGTTCGTCTGACACCCACTTGTGTTCTCTGTGTTCCTTCTGCCTTCCGGACAAGAACACAGAGAAACCTGGCATGTAAACTGAGCAGTGGAACTTCTGCACGTACTCAGCCCTTCCATCTCTTCATTTCTCTTCTGCTGTTCAGTCTCTAATTCTCCAAGCTGTCGTATCTCTACATCTGTCTCTCTCTTTCTGGTGTGGTTCCAGCACACAAGCAGATCATCAGAGACTAATTTACAACAGAGCAAAGACTTTCAGTTGAAGCAGAGTGACATTGGCTGTGGACCTTCATTCTTTGCATGTGGATGAAAGAGGAAGAGAGAGAGAACATGGGAGGGGAAAGAGGCTGGCAGATGTAGCGAGAGAAGATTATGCAGTAGAATAAAACAGGTGAAGAGATAAAAGGTGTGCATAAATTTGACAGAAAGTAAATGCATTTTAAACAATGTGTTATACAGTTATGGGTTGTGCAAAGTGGTTTTTTATTGATCGAGGACACGAAAACTCTAGCTTTGAAAAGTAACAGCCCCACTCTTCTCAAGATGTCAAGAAAACAAATGTAAAATGTAAAAATTTATCTAAAAATCAATTTTTTCCCCAAATTATGGACAGCAATCGAGTATTTTGAATCTCTAAGCATTGCTCCAAAACACCATCTCAATAAGCATTTTCATATTTATCTTTTTTTTTTTTAAGAAAAAGAGGAACAATTGTTTTGAGAAAAAACACAGGCAAACACAACATCAGCAATAAAAACCAGTACAAATGTGCTTTTGATTCTAAATGTCTTGCATGCAGGCTGAGAGAGCTTTCTTATTTGATATGCACTTCTCAATCAGCATAACTTCACATACAGGAGACTATTAAATCAGTTTTCATTGCTACATTATTATGATTTATTGGTGCAATAAAGTGCTGCAAAGATGTCTTATTTTTTGTAGGCCAAAAAATCCCAGAAACTAATATTTTAGCAGTTCCGGTTCCTTCACCTTGAAGTCAGTGTCTTTTTGTTTTTTGTTATATAAATTTTTGGTTAATGCCTAAAATAAGGTCTGTGGTTATCACAAGCACAATATATGTTTTTTAAATCTGTCATTAATTACATAACTAATACACCGTTGGGATCTTTTGAAGCCTTTACTTGTCGTGGAAAAGGTACTTGCTAACAAGCGTCTAAATGAAACTGCAGAGGTTTTTGAGCATGTTAAACATCACAGGTAAACTCATCTACGCACCCATCTACTTTCACAGCCCCAATGTGTTTATAATAACCAAGACCTTGCAAACTATTCTAACTCAATCTTTCATGCAAAACAAAACTGAAAGAGTTGTCAGGAGGTTAATGGCTGAGACATGTGATTGTAGTGTAGATCTTTATAACCTATATTTAGCTTTTAACTTCAGACAATTTAATTTAGGCGAAAAAATTCATAAAAGATTCTTATATTAAGAATCATGAACTTTGTTGGTCACAAAATCTTATTTTTCGCTATGATTCAAAAGCCAATGGAAAAATCTTATTGGGTTTTTGTCGAGGGAGCCAGGGTGGAGCTAACATCCAAATATATCATCACTGCAGCTCTCTAATGGCATCAATGTTATTTTTTTCTCGCTTTGCCAGAATCAGTGGGATTGCATTGGATGAAAGTCTCCATTTACCTCGATGATGTTGGAATCTGCAAAGCCTGGAAGTCTCTCGTCTTTACAAACTACCCCTGCATCCTCCTGGTGTGTGCAGTCACTGTTCCCCCAGCCACGGGACACACATTTCTCTATGCTGTTTTCCGATCCTCCACACAAGACATTATCCAGCCAGATTTTACCTGTAGGTTTTTGAGCACCCAGGTTAGCTTATAACATCTTTTCTACCTTTTTCTGAGAGTGTATAGAGAAAGCTGAATTCAGATGTGAAAAATACATAAACTGCATTACGTTTTGCTAATAAGATTCATTTTTAACTCACCAGTGCCCGGTCCATACTTGGCACTGTGCGACCAGCTTAGTGCCTCCACAAACCCTAGATGGCGACAGAGAACATGAGCGTTGGCCAAGGTGAAGTCGTCATCACAGATAGTGCCCCACTCTCCATTGTAAAACACTTCCACTCTCCCTTCATTGTGCTTGCGAGGGTATCCCGCCAGGCGAAACTTTATTTTTCCATCCTGAGAGGGTGGGGGGGTCTGGCTGAAACAGGAGGGCAGCCAGACGCCCCATAGCACCATGGCAATCACCATATCCCACAATCCTCCTCTCAGCATGGCTTGAAAGTGTAAAAGGTGAAGAGAGCAAGAAAAACTGAAAGAGAGAGTAAACATTCATTTACAAGGTTTTAAAATGTGCATTTTATTACACTAAAATAAAGCAAATCTCACTTTAATTCTCAATGTTTCCTGTTTCCATGAAAAAAGCAGGGCAGAAATAATATCAAGCAATAATTATATTAGAATATGTAGGAATTCAATTCCAAATAGTATCATGTGTCAAAATATATAAGATTGAGAAATATAACTCATTGTTTTTTTATATGTTTATGTCTTTTTGTTCATAATTCATGTTTTTGTTATTTTTGTATTGTTAGAAACTTAAAAAGTGCAATAGTTAACAGGAATGATTAAATATATCAGGCCAAGGAATGAAATCAGTCAATTTTACTCATACTATCAAGTTTAAATCAATTGTATGTTATTCTCATATACTTAGAAACGTAAAATATGAACAAGAGTGCTGAATTTAGAGAGCATATTTAGCTGTGGGATTTACACATATTCCGGACAACACGTTGGATCTTACACTGTAGCTACTAAAGCCAAACCTTCCTCAAATCTTTGAATATCTTCTTAACATAGTCATGTTTATGATGACAACACGCAAATAACAACTGAATTACTGTATAACCAAATCCACAATAAAGTGAAGTTTAATGCTTACTTTATATCCCATATAGGAATATTATTGCATGCAACTATTTTAAGTGAAACAATTGTGTTAATTTAATTTTAAATTCTAGAATAATTTTGCATTTTAAAATAAAATGCATTTAAACTAAATAATCAAATTTCTATAGAGTACATGCTCTACTTACCTGAATCAAGGAGATAGAAACTTGCACAGAATTTCTAATAATTTAATAGGTTTTGGGCTCAGTTGAGATCTGATTGCTAAGTTTGATCAGTCAGTGGAAGTCCAGAGCATCAAGAGAAATCACAGTACGCTGTTGCTGTCTGCAAATAGAGAGAGAGAAAGAGCTGGCGGGATGCAGGGGTTGAGCTGGGACTGCCCGCTTCACAGGTTTATGAGGAGGCAGGTCTTATGTAGAGGTCTCTCTCAGAGTCACTCAGTGGAAATGTCACGTCATGTCCTCTCCATTTCTGGCAGATCTGTTTTTGCATAATCTGGAAAAGACTCTCTGAGGATGCACGTGTGCAAGGAGTAGGAGGGATGATCAAGCATTTCTCCACTCTCTCCTTTTAATTTTCTATTTTCTATTTCACGTGCATTCATATCATTCTAACATAACCTGTAAGCAATTTAAAGGTAACCCATTTTAGATCGCATCTTCTAGGTTTGAAATTAAACATCCCACCTGTGTAGTAAACAATTTTTCCCTCCAGCCATAGACTGCCTTAAACTCAAGGCAGCTGTCAGAGTCAGCTGAGAAACAGCGTCATCTCTTGGTCAATAGCGCATAGTGCATAGAGGTTAATACTCTATAAAACAAACATGGTTTGACATCGTGATATTGATACTGAAAGATACATACTTTAAAGACAATAGGACAAAATTAATTTTTATATCTTAAGTATTTGTACTGCAGACTATGGTTTGTTTGTTTGTTTACTATGGTTTCAACGGTAATGACCAACTTTTAGAATTACTTCTGAACTGTATTATTGATTGATATAAACAAAGAACAATAAAATCAAAAGTTTGAACTCCAAGGCCAATGTTTCGAATGAATAGCTGGTACGTTTGTAACAATGCAACTTTACAGCCGGTCATTGTCGCAAAATAATGCACCAATATTAAGTTACTTAAGATAAATCTCTCAATTTAGTTTTAAATCGTGTAGGTTTTCATTAAAGAAACAATTTATTGATAAATCAGCAGAATCGTTTTACCTTGACACTATCGACAATTAATTCGTGAATGAATCAATCTTTTGAGTCGGTTCTCGAATCAGTTTGGAATCATCCGCGTGATTATCGCGGTGAATCATTTGAGGCTGCGTTTCACTAGTATCGACAAAACAATGAAAACATTAAAGACAAATGTTAGAAAATAGAAACAGTCGCTGAATCAAGTGGATATTTACCTTCAGTCTAACCAAACTCGACAATTACTTCAAACGTGCATGTGAAGCTTGTGAACGACTCTGTGTAGGCTACAAACTGAAAGACTGTCGGTAGGCTACTCTTAAAATACAAGTTATATTAAAGTACATTGATATAACTTTGACTTGGATACGCACACAGCAAAAGGGATATCAAATTTCTGTTATATCTTTATCATATATTGACTGTTTTTAATATTTAATGTATATAAAAACAGAAATTATCTTATTGCTACTTATTACCATGTAACTTGTGTTACATTTTCTGACATGAAAATTAGTCTAACAACCTGTTACCAAAAGAAAATACAATACTTTTAAATAGCTAGTAAAAGTGTGTGTGTGTGTGTGTGTGGTAATGAATAATTGCCATACAGATTAATATTTGCATGCTACTCCAACCTAAATGTCTTTGAAAATTTCTTTAAAATTACTCTTATTCTGCACCTTACATTTTTGCTCTTTCTTAAATGATCCATTGAGACAGTTTGATATGATTGACACCTGTTAAAGGCCTTAAGGTAAGGCAAGCTCATACTGAATTACCTGCCCTTTTTCAAATGTGTCGTGTCATACTGCCTCAAACCTTTTAAATCAGCTTGACAAGTCATGCTGATGACACCTTTCCTCTTCATTCATCTCAATGTGAAGTGTTGACTGCTGGTCTACAGAAACAGTGCTGTTGCTCTGCAGGAAGTCGTCTCACCCCAACCCGTAATTTAACAGCAAACGGGTGGGTGTCGGGGGGCCAGTGTCAGGCAGTATCTCCTCTGATAGGCTTGTCTTCATTCCCCTCACACCGCCGATGGAAAAGCAAGGCTGCAGCAAAGAGCTGTCATTTGCTGCTGTCAGTCACTGTTCAGTTTTGTATACACTCCTCTTCAGGCCCGGAGATTTTTCAACCTCTGCTCTTGAGTGCTTTTTAACATTTTATTGAAAGTGATTGTAACAAATTGTTTGAGCTGCTATATTAATTTTTTTTGTGCTGAATAATTGTGTTATGGAACAGAGTTGGGAGGACAAATAGTAAACAGCTTAAGACAAATAGATTTTTTTACACCGTTTAAGTGTTTTTTTTTTTCATTCAGTAAGATTGTTATTTTAGTATGTTATTTTATTTTTATGTTATTAAAATATTTTGCATTTGCTTTTTTATTTGTATGTGTTCAGTTTTATTACATTTGTTAAGTATAAAGTCATTCTATTAGTTGATATACATATTTAGTACATTTAATCATTTAGCAGACACTTTGATTCATAGTTACTTACAAATGAGGACAACAGAAGCAATCAAAACCAACAAAAGAGCAATAATATACAAGTTTTATGACAAGTCTCAGTTAGCCTAATGCAGTACTTGTAGCAAGGTTTTATATACATGCATATATACAATATAAAACAAGTAAATAGAATAGGGAAAGCTAGTATTAGAGGAAAAAGCAATAAGAAAATGTGTAAGACTAGAGAGCCGTTTATATATTCAGTGGTGGGCCGTTATCGGCGTTAACGTGCTGCTTTAACGCGAGACTCCTATCGGGCGTTAAAAAAATATCGCCGTTAATCTATTCTCAAAGTTGGGTTGGGAGCTAGGTGTTGTTAAGCCTTACCGCTTGTCGATTAAACATTAAAGCATTCAAAAACAAGAAGCGGAGAAGCCGAACAGAACAGCTGGTTACTCGCGGAGCACGCTGTGTTCGGTGCGGAGAGAGAGAGAGAGAGAGCCGCGTATCACGGACACTGAACCGAACTCTCTTCTGCGAAGGTCTCCTTGAAGTCCCTCCTGCACCTGAACGAACAAATAGATGTGAAAGAGCCCGATTCAGTACTCGCGGTGTTCTGGTGTTCAGGGCTCAGGCAGAGAAAGGCGTCTCGAGATGCAAAAAATAAGCATTTTCAAGTGTTTTGATCAAAACACTTGAACATCGAATTTGCTTATTTTCTCTCTAGTGCCGACAAATACATACAAAATATGTCAAAATATCCACCTTGGAAATTATGCTCGAAAAAACTGTCAGTTATTTCTTAAGTGAAAGTAAACAGTCATCTCTTAAAGTGACCACGCCCAATTTAGCTACTGTCTGCTGTAATGATAATCCAAGAAAATGAAAATGAAAATCACTCACTGCTCTTGACTACTTTGTAGTTTTAACAGTCAACCAAAAATTATTCAGACACCAGATATATTTTTTGATATATATAGCAAAACTGTAATAATGTGAGAAATGTTGAAGGTGTCTGAATAAATGTAGGTTTGATTGTATATTTTATTTTTACATTGAAGACTGTCTAGTGCTTTTTTAAATTTAATTAATTAGTTTCTGTACCTTGACACCTACAAACTTGAAAAAAAAAAACTTAAAAATTGTGTAAATAGCACAAATAAATAAAAATAAACGAACATACAAATTAAATTACAACCTTCACCAGGGCCCCACTGACCCCAGCTACTTTGGAAACAGGAGATGTATATTTCTAATGCACCATCTAGCTTGATAAACCCCTTCTCAAAGGCTTACTGTTTGTCCATTTTATTTGGGTAACACACATATTCTGAATGCCATCGGCAGAATTCGAATGAGCCATTTTAATATATATATATATATATATATATATATATATATATATATATATATATATATATATATATATATATATATATATAAAGAAAACAAATAGATAAAAATATAATTAGAATTGTAAAAAAATGCTAGCGTTAGAGGGTCAGATAAAATGAAAATAAAAAAGTGTAAACTGGAAATGTTGCCTTGGCAAATAACTGAAATATAAGTTTTTCATGTAATATTTAAGTTTTAATTTATTTCATCTTTATTTAAAAACAATTGAATATTTTTTTTTATTATTAACTTTGCTTGAGTTAATAACACTACCATCCAGCAGGCAAAAAATGAGTTCCTTAATAGCACACCTCTATTCAACAAGCTGCATAATTTGGGACATCAATTATGTCCATTGCTCTAATGATGCGTAACAAGTTACACACCAAAGCACTTAGTGTAAGAGGTTCGATATTGTGTAGTCATGTCAAACACTGAGTGATTTTATAGGCTTGTGTTTGGTTGCATTCGATCGATGAGATCTGTTAAAATTCTGCATGTATTTGTAGTCAGTATCATGCTAAATATGTTGCGCTATCATAAAATTGTGATTTAAAACATTATATTTCAGTGTCTGTACAGAATTCTTATTTCTTTAAAGGAAACCAGAGCAGTAAAATGTCATTATTCAAGCATATCTACATAGAAATATGTGGCGGTGGTGTTCTTTCTCTGGTTGATAAAGCTGCACGCCCTGAGTATGACATTCAGTATGTCATTCACATGCACTGTGCTGCATATTTAACAGGCGGTTTACCTCGAGAGCGATTATTTCAGATGGAAGGTCAATGTCACTTTTGTGCCTTCCACTGTAAAATCAGCCATGCATGCTGTCTTGAGTGGCTGATGAATAGCGCTGTGTGCAGGTCTGACTGGTGTCTGTCGGAGTGTAATCGTGGAGGGAAGTGTGGCTGTGGAGTCTCAGTGGAGTCGAAACTAAAAAAAAGAGGATGAACAGTGTCATGGAGCGCCATTGAATCACCTGACAGGAGGGTGATAAGGAGAAGTCACACGAGGTGAGACCTTTTCTGAAAGAAAAAAAAAGGTGAGTGGTGATTATATGTAATTGTTTTAAGTGTTTTTTAATGTGTTGATATGTGGTTGCTCGGGTGTTTTTCAATGGTTGCTTATTATGGGACCAGTCAAAAGGGCCTAGTTTCTGTGATGTTCTGATCTCTAGATGGAAGTCTGTGCTCATTTTATCATCCACCATACCTGCTGAGAAAAGTAATTGTCATAATGATGCTTTCCTGAACATACTCCAGAGAAAAAAGGGAGATGAAAAGGCTGAATGAGGAAGATAAGAAGAAAAACTGTGTGTAATATCCACCGCTGTTACATGCCCACATCCATTGTTTTTTGTTGAAAGATCTGTGATTTTCAGCTTACCATACAATTACACAGATAGAGGCCAGCTACAGCATTATAATCTTCACTGCCGTGCTCCAATTACCGTCCTCTGCTCTGTTTGATTGTGGGTATTTGTCTGTGTACGGGGAAATCACTCACCATACATTGTCAGAAATAGGCTTTAAAATTGGAATTACATGCAAATGCTGAATATGACTGCAGATCAATAGGTCCATTCATCAACAGCAAGTAGTATTTAGACACTGCCAAGGCTGCGTTCTTCAGGATCGCAGAAATTACTCATTGTCATCTCTAAGTCAGGTAATTAGCACCTAAAAATAATGTCCCTCTTTTTCATTTTCCCCCTCGAGGAAGCCTGTTGTTCCTCAGGATGACAGAGATAAATAGTAATGCATTGACATCGTCATCCAGATCTCCTGAAAAGCCATGTGGGCTGCTGTCCATCAAGAAAATGTTACCTCCTAGCTGGATATGTTTTGATCCTTTTAATAAGGTTGCTCTAGAATCTACTGTTTTTCCCAAAATTTGACATCTTTAAAAAATGCAACACTCAAATAGGTTAAAAGCCTCATGCAACTGTTTCAATGACCATATTATGTTTCAAACTTTCATTTTTCTCCCAAATTGTCATACAAGTTTTGAATCTGTGTCACTAACCAAGTGGTCTGTGATTCTGACCACATTTACAAACTCAGTCAATGCCATCTCATTTCCCTCTTTCCTAAGAAAGTGCTTTACAACTTTTTCTCATTTTCTTCACTTTCAGTCCCTGTTAAGTTCTTTACAGAGGTGTTCTTAAAGAGTGCATGCAAAAAATGACAGAAAGGATGTTCAGTCATCCATCAGTGTTTTTTCATATTCTGTAAATGAATGAAATGTGTCAGTTACCAGAAGGTCTCTATCAATGTAAATTGCATTTTGCGGGGGTATGGCAGTTGGTTCACGCTTGACACACATTAGAATAAAGGTGTATGCGGCTAAAAAATATTCAGATATTATCCTAATGCCAGATATTAAGAGTTCACCACCATTTGGAATGTGTACCATTTGATAGTTATTGTAAGATTATCTGATTGGTTACCCAAATCGTACTAATCTAAAAAAATAAAAAAAATAAAAATTAAAATATGGGGAAATGTGAATGGGAAAATGTACCAAATAGCTTGTAAATACTCTCCATCCAGCATTTATTTCAATACTCACAATGTTATTAAATGTATCAAGAAATCACTTTAAATCTCACTCTGTTTTGCAATCTGTTGTTCATTCAGAAATTTAAATACAATTTAACAAAACTTGTTATTGTTTTTTACTGCTTATCTTTTCACTTTCAATGACAAACCTGACCAAATACACTTACATATGCCCCCTAGGTGGCGATATAGTCTACTGGGTGATTAATAAAGCGCACTTCTCTCTGTCTCTCTCTTACCCCCTCCGTTTTAATGGTTTGGCAGTGATAATGTGAGAATTACAGCTAATCTGTGTTTATTCCCATGAGACAATCACATTGTGTGCCTGTTCATTATTCACTGTGCCACAACATGCAGACATCTGAGTCCAACTCAATTACACAAGATAGTTATTTAGAGAGATCATTCTTCTACACAACAGCATACACATGCACTTAACTAAAAGAACACATTTCTCATTTTCTTTTTGTATGGGTTTATAACTTGTCCTTCGATGGTAATTCGTTTTTGGTTGCATGCTTTTTGGTAAATCATTGTGCTGCTGTCTCTTTAAAAAGGCAGGACTGTGCAGCTACACCTCCACTCCCTCTCTCATTCTGTAGATGATGTCATTGTGGCTTCCCTTAGACCTTGGACAAATGATGTGGGTCTCTGTTTGGCGTTCCTCCTCTTTTCCACCCCTCTCTCTCTTTCTCTCTCTCTCTCTCTCTCTCTCTCTCTCCCCCCCAGTGTCTCCATCTCGTACTCCACTGCTCTCTTCATCAACAGAGGGATAGCAGCTGAGGAAACTTGATAGCACTCCATCCCCTTCTCTTCTCCTCTTCCCTTTTTCTTAATCTCCCTCTCTTCTTCTCTCTATCCCTCTCTCATTCTCTAGCAGCGATGTAGTTCTCTTTCAAACTTTAACAGCTGTTTGGCAGTGAAGTCTTGACTGAGATCCATCACGCCTGGACCTCCATGGATTCGCTCCCTGCTTCTTTTTGAGATCTTTCCAGAGTCGCCTCTCTATTCATTTCTGTCTTCTGTTTACATTGTCGTGTCGGTGGGTTTGGACCATGGCCATGAAGGAAACCATACTCCCTATTAGTGAGGTGTCGAGTCCGTACCCGGAGATTGTGGAACTCAATGTCGGCGGCCAAGTGTACGTCACCAAGCGCTCCACCCTGGTCAGCGTACCTGACACCACCCTCCACTACATGTTCACGCGGTGCAGCCCGCACGAGTTGCCCCGCGACAACCGAGGGCGCTTCTTCATTGACCGCGATGGGTTCTTGTTCCGATACGTGCTGGACTTCCTACGGGACCGCCAGCTTGTGCTACCAGAACACTTTCCGGAGCGGGAACGTCTTCAGCGTGAAGCCGAGCACTTCCAGTTGGGGGAAATGCTTAGACTTTTGGGCCCACGTGTAGCCAAGCAAGGCTCGCTCAATGACGAAGGCTGCCAGAGCGACATTGAGGAAAGTTCGCAGAGCAGTGAGTTGGTGACTCGAACTGGAAGCTGTGCCACCAACTATGCGACTTCCTCTTCCGTCCTGGACAAGAAGTCTGGGTTTATTACGATAGGTTATCGGGGATCCTACACAATGGTGAGGGATAACCAAGCTGATGCTAAGTTTCGCCGTGTGGCACGGATCATGGTCTGCGGGCGTATCGCCCTGGCGAAGGAAGTGTTCGGTGACACTTTAAATGAAAGTCGAGATCCGGACCGTCCGCCAGAGAAGTACACCTCCCGCTTCTACCTGAAGTTCACCTACCTGGAGCAAGCATTCGACAGGTTGAGTGAGGCTGGGTTCCAGATGGTGGCCTGCAACTCAACTGGAACAGCTGCGTTCGTTAACCAGTACAGAGACGACAAGATCTGGAGCAGCTACACGGAGTACATCTTCTTTAGTAAGTGACAGAGCAGTTCTCGCAAACCTGTCTGTGCTGCACTTTAATTTCCTTTTCATGTAGCCGAGTGTTCCAAACCTTGTTCCCAAGGGACATGTCATACGTTTCACAACCCAACCTACAGCCTTTTCCCCACCAAAAAAGAAAGCATGCACTTTATTTTATGTGTGTGTGCATGCATGTATTGTATTTTGTGGCTTATGTAGAACAGGTGTGACGTGTGTACATTTCACTTTCTGCTCACTGTGTGCAGATTAAATCGAAGCATGCATACTTTTAAGTACCCAACGTCTGTGGATAGTCCAATTATTTTTAATCTTTAATGAAGAAATTCAGATATTGCAAGACCTTCAAGAAGGAGTAATCAGCTTAAAATCATTGCACACTTTATCATTTTATCAATTTACAAGAAGGAAAGAACATAAACATTTCTTTTTGACCTAACCTGCTGTTTTGTGTAGATTTTTTGTAGTTGCCAAATGTTATTTTTGCACGCAGCTAAAAAAAGGTTCATATTTTAGTTTAGACTACTTTATAACAGCTAATAGGTTTCTCTAAAATCAAGTGCACTTGATGTCCCTTGGATAACTCGGATCATTCTTTCCTTTCATTCAGTCTTCTCTTTCGCTATTCATCTGCAATCCTATTTCGCCCTTTAACATGACACTTTTTTTCCCTATTTTTTGAACACCTAACTACCCACACATGCTCTTTCTCCTGCTAGCTCCTCTTCAATATGTTGCGACTTTGATGCTGTAATTCATTGCAGTACATGTAAATGTGTGTCATAACTGGGACAGCTAGTGCCTCGGGCCTGACATACTGAATATAGAAGATAGTAAGGCACACTAGGCAATACCACATACCACTTGTGTCCAATCATAAAGAAGTTGAACAGATCAAAGCCTCCTCAGCCAATGTAAATCAGAGTTGGATTAAACGATTGCTGCTTAGTTAATTCTTATTGGTTGCTTCGGGTTACTCATTCTTAAATTGTACTGACTAGTGCTAATCCACTGCAGGCTGATGCTTTCACGCTGCAGTGACTGTGAGTTCACTTTTTTACGAGGTGTCAACAAAAATGCAGTGTCGCATGAGGTCTCTGACTGAGCCGAGGTGAAGGTGGTGGCCGGACCACCAGCTGATTTGATTGATCTGTGATTTATTGTGTTTTTTTTTTTGTATTATTATTGAATTTGTATGCTTTTAAACTCTTTAAAACATTTAAGCGTGTTTTAGCATGTTTTGTGCATTTGCATAGCTTAAGATAAAGCATAGCTGTGTGGACAGGTAGAGAAGTGTGAAGACATGCTGATAAGGAAAAGAAGGACCCTCTAGGAGTAAGAAAAATCGCACTTTGGTAGACTTAAGCGAGGTAATGAAACTTCAAGAGCTAATCCTACCTATGCATGTCGCAGATAATGAGGCTGTGTGTGTGTGTGTGTTTGTGTGAGAGAGAGAGAGAGAGAGAGAGAGAGAGAGAGAGAAAGTGAGAGTGAATGACTATATTTGTCTTTCACTGTGTTCCCTGTTAGGTTTTAAAAGATTCTTGATGAAGACAAGATATCCACTCTGCCAAGGACGCAAATACTTTATTGACATAGCTGTTTAAAGATGATGTGTGCAGTTATTTTGATGTTAAATTCCTTCTTTTATTCCAACTCCAGACATATTCCAAATATTTAAGTGGGGTTTTTTAGGGTCCTTTAAGTTTTGCAATTTTTTTATATTAGTTTAAATTTAGACTAGGCTTCACATGCACCCCAGAGATGATGAGATGAGATCCTCCAAAACTAAAGGTGGCAGTTTGGAAAAATCTCATTTGTTGAATCAGTAAGGAACAGGAATGAGAGGCAGTTTTCTGAACTTTAGCTACTTTTACCTTACCTATGTGTGATATTAAGTGTTAATGAAATTATCAACAAAAATACCAAACAACTACTATAACTGGCTGTGTATCTCTGCATTTTACAGCATTATGACTTTTGGATTGACTTATGTTTCAAATTTAATTTCGAAATCAAACTATTAAATACACATTTAGAAAAATGCACTGTGAACTCTTTTCCAGATGTATTTTTGTATTTGTATATCATTTTTGCATCTAGTGGTGGTCAAAATTATTAGAACACTAGTATTTGCATCAGCTAAAAAAGGTGTTTAGTCAGTTATTTCTATCTTTTGCTTTAAGGTGTCAGTAGGAAATATCAGAAATTACATTTACAAACCTAAAGAAAATATCATGAAGAAACAGAACAAACTGAGACAGACTACATCCAGAAGAACTGTGGCAACGTCTGCAGAAATCTACAGTGCTACAGTAGTTTTAGGCACTTGTGTAAAATCCTGTAAAGTGAGGATGCTTTCAAAAATAATATCATGAATATATTTGATTTATCAATTAACTTCTATTAACTAAATTCAATCTAAATGAAAACAAAAACAAAAAACAAAATTTTGTGTAATCATCCCTAGAGTTTAAAGCAGCTTTTTGCACAGTGCACTTGTTTTTCAGGTAGCTTTGCAGGTAGGTCTCTTGAAGCATCTTGGAGACAGTTCTTCTTCTGGACTTAGTTTGTCTCAGTTTGTTCTGTTTCTTCATTTCATTCCATACAGATTGGATGATGATGCGGTCAGATCTCTGTTTGAAGCAGTTGTAACAAAAACCTTTTGCATCTATTTTTAAATGCACCTATTAACATCAAACCTTACCTGCACTAATGCATTTTACATTTTTCGAACAATTTAGGATACACTTGAGGTGTGACTTAGTTTTTGAAGTATTTCCTTCATTTTAAGTTTAAATTTGTTTATTATAGAAATGGAGAAGGTGTCCCCCTCTCTCTATCTGTCTCTCCGTCACACCCCTGTCAGTTTATATTGTACCAATTTGTGTATGTGATTGCAGAGGCAGAAGTGACGGAGAGCCTGAAGAAAGGAGGTGAGAAGTAATAAGTGATAGAGAATGAGGGACGCAGTGTGTGTGTTTGGGCTGAGGGGGTGGAACGGTCACCAGTGGTCCCGACTGTCATTCAAGCTTAGCGTGATGTGTGTCTGCCCCGCAGGAGCATCAACACCGGCTCCTTATCTCTGTCAGGATGCTAATCATGGCTCTGTAGGCACAGAGGAAGAATGCGGACATGCCTCAATGTGCCAGAGGGCTTTACAGTACAATAGCTACTACTTAACAATAGCAGAACCCACACCAGTATACAAGGGTCTGTCATCCAGGGAACAGTCAATAATTAGTGATGTTTACTAGGATAAGCGTCAATAGTACTATTGCTCATATACTTAGTTGGCGATTAAACAGCCTTTTAATATACTTTAGTATTAAAATGTGGTGTGAAACAGACATGAATGATTCTTGTTTTGTTATTTAATAAGTGACTTGAGATTTTTACCTGACGGACTGGTGAAACTATCTAGACTTATATTGAATGAGGGATCCGAGTCATGTATAGACTGGTATATACATTTACTTTATGAAATGATTTACATATTATTACAATTGTTACGTTTTCTCATTACTCTGTTTTGGTGTATCATCCTTCATTACATTATTTTTCTACTATTTTCTGTAACTTACAACAGAAAATGTATATGTTTTATTGTTCAAAGGTTCGGAATAGTTACGTGGTTTTCATGTTTTTGGAAAGAAGTCTCTTATGTTCACCAAGACTGCATTTATTTATCTAAAAACTGGAGTAGGAAACGGTAATATTGTAAAATGTTATTAAAATGTCGTTATAAATTCATTATTAATAATTATTAATAACTGATTTCTAATAATGATTAATAATAATTGCAACAAATCAAAACATTAGAATGATATACTGCATGAAGGATCATGTGACACTGAAGACTGGAGTAATGATGCTGAAAATGTATTTTTATTCTTATATTCATAATTCAGTCATATATTTGAAAAGATATTCAAATACACAAGCTTAATAAAATGTTAAATTGAAATAATATTAAACAAAAGAAAGTATTTTTTTATTTATTAATTGCATCCTTAATGAGCATAAAAGCTAATCTTATTTCTTTAGAATGTTTGTCTGGTAGTGTATTTTGGTTTAAATTGGACTTTGACAAGTGGCTGTTACATACCAAGAATTGCACTTGTGAGTTTGCTAAAAAAAAAAAAAAAAAAGCCTAAATAGCTGTTTGGCTGCTGTATAAAAACACCAGCAAGACACCAGAGTTATTACAAGAGCAAGTTGCTGCATTTTAATGAAAGATTATGTACGCAAATCATTTTTTCTTTGGAATAACGTGCACAGAAGAATCATTCACAATAAGACTAGAGATGAAGTAAACAATGTCGAGTTTGATTTCAAGTTGACTTTAAGTGAAAGACCTTCACTATGTCCGTGGACAATTGTGTGTGATCTATGTTTTAATATAGACCATGTTCAGATAGCTGTGGGCAGAATTCGATCATGCATGTTTGCGCTTGTCAGTATGTTTGTGTGTGGGTGTGTTGTGAATGTGCGTGTTTCTCCACACATCCTCATGCGGCGCTGCGGTAGAGATGTGAGTGTGCGCGTGATTCTTACTCTGTCCAAGGACAAATCAAACCTCTGATTACGAAGCCACGATGGCCTTAACTCACTCAGAGGACATGAGTAAATCTCTGTCATCTGTCCAGCGTCGATCTCGGGTGTTCTCCAAACCTCTGGATAAAGGAGCTGGAGCCAGCCAGTCATCTCATGAACCGCTGCTTTCAAGCAAAGTAAACAAGCTCGAAAGAAAATTGTTTTGCCTGTTTTCATCTTTCTCTTTGATTTTTCATTATGTCCGAGCTCCCCAGGCCGACAAAGCAAACTGAAATGTAAAATTTTCATCTGATTCATGTGAATTGGTGCCTCAGCACAGGAAATTGTGAAAAATACTGTAATTTTGACAGTGTTGTGGATGCTGAGTTACATCTCTGCGATTAACTGACTTTTTTTAACTCAGAAAAGCGTAACAGTTAGATCAGTGCCTGTCTATGTTAGTGAGGGAAGCAAGGAGACGGGAGTATGAGCAGGTCAAGGTTGAGTATATGCATCTGACCCCGCATGAATATTTATACAAATTGATTCACATATTCAGCAAATATTAACAAGAGTTTAAACAGCTGTTAGAGAGATACATATAGAGTGAAACCAGAGATGGGATGGATGACCCAGGGGTGTGCCGTTACAGGCTGATGCTCAGCAACACCACAACACATTGATAGTCTTGACACACCACAGACATTTGACACTTACAGTGATAGTTAAACCAAAAATAAAAAATGTCATGTTATTCCAAAACACAATTATACTCTTAGTAGCTCGAGTGACAATAGTGCAGTGAATTTCTTTAGTTATTAATTAATGGTCAATGTAGTTTCATTCAGGATACATAAATGAAGTTTCAGAATCTAAAACAGATTGGAGTCATTTTGACTGATGAAAATTATTACTTGTTAACATACCATGTGGTGTTTAAACTACATTAGTTCCCACTGTCTTTCATTGTACAGACAAAAAACGTAGAAATCAGACATTTGAGGTTGAGTAAATGACAGGATTTCATTTTGGGTGAAATATTCCATGAAAGGGCACATATTATGCCCCTTTTTGCAAGATGTAAGATAAGTCTAAGGTATCCCCAACATTTTTCTGTGAAGTTTTAGCTCAAAATACCCCACAGATAATTTATTATATCATTTTGAAAATGCCTGTTTTGAGTAGAAGCAAACTGTTTTTTTGCATGTCTCTTTAAATGCAAATTAGCTGCTGCTTCCCCGCCCTCTTTTGCCAGAATAGAGCGCTGTGTGCTGTGCCTCAGATACAAAAAACATCTGTTTGGTTTTGATGATCATGAATATTGCACTGAAAGCATGCATTTTAATGGCATTTCAGTTTTAACATCTAAAATATGATGTCCCAAGTTCGAATCCAGACCCGAGGGCCTTTCCCGATCCCACACCATCTCTCTCCTACTTCACTTCCTGTCAGTTATGATCTGTCCTATCATAATAAAAATGGCAAAAATAAATCTTTAAAAAAGTGGATTTTATAATATAATGTAATTGTTTTGTATAATGTAATTAGAAGCTGACAAAGCCCACCAAAGCTCCATGATGGCCGCTCATTTGTTTTTGTCACAGCACAGGGTAGTTGTGGTGTGTAAACACTGTTGATGTTCTGTCATTAGGTTTGGATGGTTTTGTCACATCGTGTAAACAAATTACAGCTGGGGATGAGAGATTACAGTCACTAAATTACTTGAGCATGAATTGATACTGTGAAAAGACAACAAAGAAAAGAGAAGAATAGCTGCATATTCATTAACAGGATGAGAGTAGTCACATCTATTGTTGTTCTTTGTTTTATTGGTTGCTTTATGGATTTATTTGTTTTATTTATTTATTTAAAAATGGAAACTATTTTTGGCCTCAAAAAAAAGTGTGACTATATGTCACTATTATGTCATTTATATATATCACAGTTTTTGTGTTTAATACTTTCTCATAATAGTGATTTTATATCTCAATGTGACTGTATTCCACAACTTGTAAATGTTTTCTTGCAATTGCACCTTTCTCATAAATTGTATTTCTTTTAGTTGCAAATTTATATTTTACAGTAGGACTTTATATCCACTATTTTTGTTTGTTTGTTTTTGCAATTTTATTGAAAATAACACAAAGTATTTCTCAATTTAATATAAGATTTGCAATTTAATATCACACTATGGGAAATATAATATATTTAATATAAATACTATAATTAATATTTAATATAATTAAATTCTTATGTAAAATGTTATCTCAAAATTTCATTTTAACTTTTTTACTCTGAGATGAAAACTGGTTTCCATAGAAAATAGACTTCCAGTAAAGTTTTTACAGTTCAAACCTCAGAGCCTTCTAGAGCAGATACTGTCACTTTTATCTAACAGCTTGAGAAAACCCACTCAAGCTTCATCCATCCTCTGGTGAACTTATAAAAGCTCTCTCCATTTCTAACCCTCAGGGTGAATAAGAATATTCAGAATGAAAGAAATGGAAAAAGAAAGCGCTCTGACAAAAGAGCAGATGATAAGGTAAGCCCTGCTGCCCTGCAGGTGAGGAACTCTGTTCTTCTCTCTACAGAGAAGCCATAAATGACCTAAAAAGAACATTGTACCATAAAATTCTTAATAATAATGTAGGATTTTTACACAGTATGCCTTTGTAATTCTTCTGCTGTACTTTAGAACTGGGTTATGGTGATATTTATGCAATATAATGCCATTAAGTGCATGATCTTGCACTGCATCTTTGGAGAAGCCACTGTCAGGAGTAAAAAGGTTTTCTGACTGCTTTTAAGCATATACTGTAGCTGTTCTGTTCTGTTTTCTCTGGTGTTGCTAGTCTGAGGTGTTCTAGGTGGTTTCTTCTCAAATCTGTTTGATTACTCCGGTCTCTAAATCTGGAGTCTTTCTACCATTTTTATAATCTGCTATGTGAAATCCATTTGTCTTATCAGTTTGAGAAAAGTATTAACATACCTCTCTGCACAATTTTAGATATAATTTTTATAGCACCGACTATGGGATGTTACATATTGAACTTTTAATGCTTAGCTGGGTTTCTTCAGGTCTTAAAAATCTCTTTAATTTGCGCAAATTAAATCATTTAAAAGTTCTTAAGTTTGAGTAAGATATCTTAAAGTCGTGGCATTAAGAAAAAAAAATGCACACACACACACACACACACACACACACACACACATATATATATATATATATATATATATATATATATATATATATTAGTGCTGGGCAACATTATTATTTTTTTAATCGCGAATAAATGCATTATTGTCTGCAATTAATAGCAATTAATCAAATGCAAGTGTAAAAACTGAGGCCAGTGTAAAAAGACAGCCTGCGTATCGTCACAAAAGCTTATCATTTGCACGTGTTTTAATCCTTGCCAATTTAAACATTCAAAACAGTTTAAAGTATTCAAACAGAAAACGTGGAAAAACTCAACTGACAGTTCACGAGAAGAGTTCAGTGTACAAGGAGAGCCATGCAAACAACAAACCGAGCTCTTCTTCGCTTCCTCCCATGCCTGAACGAACAAATACACCTCACCATTTTAAACATACAAGCACAAAAAGACATGAAAAGCTTAATTCAGCACACGTGCTCTGTTTGGTGCATACAGTGTGCATACTGAGAGCTGTGTCTACAGCCCTTAAACACCGAATTAAGTTTTGTCTGTTCTTGCTCTTGAATTGACAAATACATACAAAATTGTCACCTTGAAAGTATCCTCGAAAAAATGGTTGTTATGTCTTAAGTGAAAAACTAAACAGTAAGCGAAAGAAATGGAATGATATCATATTGGATGTATTATCTCTTAAATGGTTACTCCTCACAAAAATTTCCATTTTGTCATTAATCACACCCATGTCGTTCCAAACCTGTAAAAGCTTATTTCGCCTTCAGAACACAATTTAAGATATTTTGGATAAAAACCTGTAGGCTCGAGTCCCATAGACTGCCAAGTAAATAACAGTGTCAAGGTCCAGGAAAGTATGAAAAGCATCATCAGAAGAGTCCATCTGCGGTTCATCCGTAACGTTATGGAGCGACAAGAATACTTTTTGTACACAAAGATTTTTTGTTTTGTTTATGAATACAAATATTGAAATATCCTTAAATGAAGTGAAGTGACATTCAGCCAAGTATGGTGACCCATACTCAGAATTTGTGCTCTGCATTTAACCCATCCGAAATGCACACACACAGAGCAGTGAACACACACCCGGAGCAGTGGGCAGCCATTTATACTGCGGCGCCTGGGGAGCAGTTGGGGGTTCGATGCCTTGCTCAAGGGCACCTAAGTCGTGGTATTGAAGGTGGAGAGAGAACTGTACATACACTCCCCCCACCCACAATTCCGTCCAGCCCGAGACTAGAACCCACAACCCTTCGATTGGGAGTCCAACCCTCTAACCATTAGGCCACGACTGATGCAATATAAAGATATAAAATCTTGTTCCTGAGAAATTGAACAAAATTAACTATCGATTTTCTGAGCCCATTGGCAGATATTTGTTCTTGTTATAGTCATGAAATGACTTTATTTTTATTCAACTTATCTTGTCATTTTGTGTGTCAAATAAATGCATCTTGATTTAAGAATCTTTAAACATTTGTACTAAAATACTGAGGAAGAACATTTTTACAGGTATGATAGAAAATATGGTTATTTCCAGATAGTGGTTGGGAACAAAGGGATTCAAGCCTTAAGCTATTCTTTTGTTGAATTAATTTAAAAGTATTGTAAATCTGTTGAATAGTGTATTTTTAAACGTTCAAGTGTTGCTAATGCAGCTCATTGTGTGCTCCCTATACAGTTATAATAAGAAAATATATTGACATATTGTGTTCCCTTCAGTGTATTCCTTAAATTTTCTTTACTATTTGGTCTTGAAAAATTATTAAAAAGGTGTTTCATTTACCATCAAAAAACCTGCATGGACCTTGCTTATGATTACGGCTTTTGAATAATGCAAGCACCAAAAATTACAGTATAGCTCCTGCTTTAAAATCTGAAATCATGAGCCACATTCCAAGCTATTGTAAAACAGATAGTATTTTCAATGATATACAGTATGTGACTTCACATGTTATTTCTATACTAATGCGACACATTGCTAAATCTTTCTTAATATAAAGTTAATGAACTATATTACTAGGAGAAAACAAAAATACATTCACAGTGCAAAGTGGCTCGGAATGCAGCATTTAATTTAAATGTAATTAAAGCCTCAAACCTAATCTTGAACTTTTCTTTTACTTCCTTGCAAGCAGTGATGTTTAATTCTAGCAATGCAAATCTAGATATTTATGTCCTGTTTATATTATCCCTGCAACAAAATAATGCCTGTTTTTCTTGCACTTCCCCCATCATTTCTACATATAGTCCATCCTCAAACTCACGCCACACATTACCTTTTAAATTGGTAACTAAACATATTTTACACTGTGCATCATGCTTAACAATTGCACTTCAATGCATGACCTTTTGTAATTAATTTAATTATTTCACATTTAAAAAACAGTCACAATGACCATCTTGATTTATAGCAATATAATATAATGCAATTAGAAACTTTATTATAAAAGCTCCATTACAGCTGCAGCCCTTTGCAAGCTGTAATATGTAATTCTAGCGATGCAAATCAACAAAAGTAATGCCTGTTTTCCAGACTGGTTTTTTAATGCACTAACATTGCTCAGACAAAATATTTTAGCACTTTGCATCATGCCCACTGTAATGCATGAACTTTTATGCTTTTGTATACTCAGGACAGAGTATGTTAGAGCAGGTTTGTGTCATGGCCTGATCTCATTCCCCATATCCTCCACTTTCCTGTCTACACCTACTATCCTTTCAATTATAAGCAAAAGCCCATAAATGACAATGAGAAAAAGGTTTTATAATAAAGGAAAGGCAGCCGAGCTCCTCCCGCTGGTTCTAATTAACAGAACAGAGATAAGAGGCACCGCCTCTCTTTCAGCCCACTGGCTAAATTGTAAAAAGCTTCTGGGCAGCAATAAATTTCCTCAATTGAAGTCATTTGGGAAAGAAAAGGAACCTTACACAGAGAAAAGGACAGTCTTCGCCTGCCGTTTAGCTCTAATAAGTTTCATATGTCCACTCCATGAAATCAGTGTTCACAATCACTTCAGTGGTCAAAATGTAGAAACTTTTCACAAAACGATAATGGAATGTCATTCCAGTGAAAAGTTACTGCTGCAAATCTCACAAAGTAACATTTTCTCTCTGGGTAGAAGATATCGCAGGACTATTTCTCATTTATCAGACTACCGCAGGCCTCTATCTCACCACTAAGTAAAGGAGAACCAGGCTGTTGAAACATATGTAATGCTTTCAGTATCCTATCTAAGCTTCTAGACAGGGCTGCATTATCTTTCCCCTGGAAATACTGGATTGTTGTATGTTCTTGCCAAGGTGAAGAATGAGACGGAGAGAATCTGTTGCTCCTGCCGTGTATTTCCGACTCAACCAGACCTTGACATTTTTGGATTGGTTTGGAGATTTTTCCAAGTAGAGGTTTGTAAGGTAAAATATTTTGGCCTATCTGTAAAAAAAGTATCTGCGCTATGTATTTAAAAATACTTGTTATTTTTCAGTTCACTGCCGCTATGCTTTAAACTTGCCTTAGTATGAATATTATTGCAATTTGTCACGAATTACTTGTGATGTTTCTCATTATTAAGTGGATAAAATGCTAAAAGAAAGGACATGTAAAATGTGAAGCTGCAAAAAACTGATGGAGAGAATGTCCTCTAACAAACAAATTTAGAAAAATATGGACAGTTCAATCCTGTCATTTGGCTGTAGCAAATTGTCTAACCTAAATCTCTGTGCTATGGCCAATAAATTTGCCAACTATAGTGATATGGCCAATACTTACTTATTATGTACACTTGTAAGACTTCTACTACCTGTGTGAAATCTGACTAGTTTTCATATGTGCACACCATTGTCATATCACGAGAAAGAGCAAAAGCATGCAAAAGAGCAAAAAAACAATAAATAATAAACATCAAACTACTCTGCACATCTCCCCAAGCACAATCTCATCTATGTTTTCGTCTTGTTTTCATCTTTCTCACCATTCATTGTGAAAGCTTCAGTAAGGGTGGTGTTGTTTGGCATGTGCTCAGACAAGACTCAAAGAAAAGACACTTTGAGACTGAGAGTGATGTGCTTCAGTCTTGTAGAGGGCATTAGGCTTTAGTGTCAACTTCTCAGCCTGAAACTTCAACTCAGATTTACATGAAATAAATCTCTGCTATTGCTCAACATTCCCTAAATCCCTATCCTCATACTTCAGTAATTCAACTCAAATTGTGAAACTTGTGTATTAAATAAATTCAATGCACACAGACTGAATTAGTTTAAGTCTTTGGTTCTTTTAATTGTGATGATTTTGGCTCACATTCAACAAAAACCCAACAATTCACAATAAATTAATCTCAATAAATTAGAATACTTCACAAGACCAATAATTAAATTAAAAAAAAAAAAATTTAAGAATTTTTTGTGAATTGTTGGCCTTCTGGAAAGTATGTTCATTTACTGTACATGTACTCAATACTTGGTAGGGGTACCTTTTGCTTTAGTACTGCCTCAATTCGGCTTGGCATGGAGGTGATCAGTTTGTGGCACTGCTGAGGTGGTCTGGAAGCCCAGGTTTCTTTGACAGTGGCCTTCAGCTCATCTGCATTGTTTGGTCTCTTGTTTCTCATTTTCCTCTTGACAAGACTCCATAGATTCTCTCTGGGGTTCAGGTCTGGTTAGTTTGCTAGCCAGTCAAGCACACCAACACCAACACCATGGTCATTTAACCAACTTTTGGTGTTTTTGGCAGTGTGGGCAGGTGCCAAATCCTGCTGGAAAATGAAATCAGCATCTTCAAAAATATGGGGTTGGAATTGTTGCATTATTCCAAATAAATAGATTATGATCCACAAATAAATGTAACGAGATTCACAAAAATATATCAAATTCACAAATAAATGTTAAGAGTTTCACAAAAAAAAAAAAAAAACTCACAAATAAATAAAATGAGATTTGCAAATAAAAATATATATATTTACAAATGTGTTTAATGTCACAAACACAACTCTACCTGGCATTTATTTGTGAACCGCTGTCTGTGCATTTGTAAATCACTGCACGCATTTGTGGATCGGTTCCTGTGCATTTGTGGATTTGAAACACTTCTAGCGTCAACGTGCAGATAAATCCACAAATTAGTGGACTCCACCCACCATCTACTTAACCCAATCAGACAACGCCCATGTTGCACTGACCAATCGCAGCACGCTCTCTCTCCAACCAATCACGTTTTGCCTAACAATCAGGGCGGGGACAGACACATGAACGCGAGTCACTCGCTACAGTCTCTTCAACATGGCCGATCAAGACAGGGGAGTGATGCTAATTGAACACAGTAATTAACTGTTTTACCAGGTTCTTGATATGTCATCATTTGTCAGAACTAGTGAGGTAGTTTGACAATTTACACCATGATTTCATAAGTTATTATTTGCTCTCAAGCACCATTTCGAAGACTGTCGCATTTTTCGGCCACATACACCAAGGGTGTCTTAATTCTTAAATTCTCTTAATTCTCTTAAATTCTTAATTCTCTAAAAAACATTGGACCAACACCAGCAGATGACATTGCACCCCAAATCATCACAGACTGTGGAAAATAAACACTGGACTTCAAGCAACTTGGGCTATGAGCTTCTCCACCCTTGTTTAGCCTAGTGAATCAAACTGAGAGACCATTTTGAAGTCTCAGGAAATGTTTTGAGTTGATTAGCTGATTGGCATGTCACCATATTCTAATTTGTTGAGATCGTGAATTGGTGGGGTTTTGTTAAATGTGATCCAAAATCATCACAATTAAAAGAACCAAAGACATAAACTAGTTCAGTCTGTGTGCACTAAATTTATTTAATACACAAGTTTCACAATTTGAGTTAAAATTACTGAAATAAATTGACTTTTCCATGACATTCTAATTTATTAAGATGCACCTGTACATTTAATTTTTAATTAATTTGATAATTGCTGTTTCAAAATGATAAATCCTCTGATCTCTGAAAATAATTTCTGTGCAATTCCATGATAATTTTCAAGCCATACAGTTAGGTCCATATATATTTTGACACAGGAACATTTCTTTTTATTTTTTTATTTTAGATGTTGACCAAAATCTCAAACTTTCAAGTTACAGTTATATAATGAATATGGGCTTAAAGTGCACAATCTGAACTTTAATTTGATGGTATTCTCATCACAATTGGACGAAAGGTTAAGGAATTACAGCTCTAAAATGTATCTCCCCCTTTTTCAAGGGACAATAAGTAATTGGACAATTGACTCAAAAGCCATTTCATGGACAGATGTGGGCTCCAAAGCGTTCATTATTTCTGCATCAATTAAGCAGGTAAAAGGTCTGGAGTTAATTCTAAGTGTGCCTTTCACATTTGGAAGCTGTTGCTGTGAACCCACATCATGCAGTCAAAGGGGGGCTCTATGCAATTGAAAAAGACAATTGTTCGGCTTCAAAAACAAAAAAAATCCATCAGAGAGAGAGAGCAGGAACATTAGGAGTGGCCAAATCAACAGTTTCAGTAAATCAACAGAAAAAAAAAGATCCCACAGGTGAGCTCAGCAACAGAAAAAGGCCTGGATGTCCACGGAGGACAACAGTGGTGGATAATCTGAGAATCCTCTTCATGGTAAAGAAAAACCCTTTCACAACATCCAGCCAAGAGAAGAACACACTCCAGGAGGTAGACGTGTCACTGTCAGAGTCTACAATCAAGAGAAGATTCATAAGAGTTAATACAGACGGTTCACCACAAGGTGCAAATAAGGCCTGATTAGACTTTACCAAAAAACATCTAAAAAAGCCAGACCACTTCTGGAAAAGCGCTCTTTGGACGTCTGAAAGATCAGCTTGTACCAGAATGACAGGAAGAAAAACATATGGAGAAGGCTTGGAACAGCTCATGATTCAAAGCATTCAGCATCATTTGTGAAACATGGTGGAGCAGTGTGACGGCATGAGCTTGCATTTATTGATGACGTGACAGAAGACAGAAGCAGCCGGATGAATTCTGAAGTGCACAGGGATATACACTCTGCCCAGATTCAGTCAAACGCAGCAAAGTTGATTGGATGGTGCTTCATAGTGTATACAGAGAAATGACCCAAACATACTTCAAAAACATCCTTGGACTTTCTGAAGCTAAAAAAAGTGGATTATTCTGCAATGGCCAGGTTAATCTCCTGATTTCAATTCATTTCACTTGCTGAAGACAAAACTAAAGGCAGAAAGACCCACATACAAATAACAACTGAAGTCAGCTGCAGTAAAGGCCTGGCAAAGCATCACAAAGGAGTAATCCCAGTCTCTGGTGATGTCCATGAGTTCCAGACTTGAGACACTCAATGCCTGGAAAGGATTCTTAACAAAATATAAAAATTGAACATTTTATTTATGATTATATATCTGTCCAATTACATTTGAGCCCCTAATAATTGAGTTTCTGTGTATAAAAATTGTAATTCCAAAGTTTTTTATGTTTTATATTTTTTCAACCCTTTGAATTAAAGCCTAAAGTCTGCACTTCAATTTAATCTTCATTGTTTCATTTTAATTCTATTCTGGTGGCATACAGAGCCGAGATTATGAAAATTGTGTCAGTGTTTAAATATATATGGACCTAACTGTATATCGAATAAAATATAGAGTTTTTCTTTTAAAATATAACGCTAGTGCCAAACTCTAACAAACAGGCAATCAGATAAGCAGATTTTGACATGGAGAACAATTGATCTTAGAGCTTAAGAGCATTTTCTATGAGTAATTTTACTATCGTTCGTTATTGTTTCACATGTTTCCCAAAAAAGCACATATGGCAATCACACGTATCTGTGCTTTAAATGCTACTTAGAGGAGAAGCTATCCGTTTGTCAAGTGCTGAAATGTGACCTTATAGAATGGCTTGTAATTGTAGTTCATGACCGTTTACTGACGTTAACCTATGCATTCCAGACAGACAACTTGGATATAATAACTATAATACAATACAATATTATATTATATTATAGTGTATAATATAATACTTTACATAATAATATATAATATACTTTATGTACAGCATGGAGAGAGAGACGTTATTTCGGGGTCCAATACATAGCTGGTTTCCATTCACATCAGCAAGTCATAGACAGATTTTTTTCTCCCAGTCTTTGAAGCATTTCCTACATTACTACTTCTTAGGCTTACAAAGTTTTTGGCCTGACCAGTGTAGAGTGTAACTAATTACTTAGTTATTTGTTACTGTAATTTAATTACTTTTCCCTTGTAAAAGTAAAGTAAGGAATTTTTTTTTTAATTATTTAATTATTTAATTATTTCTTTTTTTTCTATAATTTAATTACAGTTACTTCTTATGTAATTTAACGTAATACTGTGTATAGACTCTAAAACGTTTATACACAATACAATAGTAGATTTAACATCAGAATTTCAAGTCTAACCTTAAGATGCATGCTTTTTATGTACCTTCTCACTTTAATAGTTTGAGTAAATAAGAATATTAATTCTCACTGTTAACTGGTTGGTTATTAGCATGAATATTACTGGTATAATGGCTGTTTATTATTACTTAAAAAGCACATATTAATGTCTTATTCTGCAAAACCTTAATCTAAATCCTTAAACCTACCCAATTCTTAAACATAATAACTAGTTTACTAAGTATTAATAAGCAGTAATTAGGAGTATTTTAAGGTAAAAGTCATGGTTAATAGTTAAAGGTGAGAACTGGACCCTAATCTAAAATAACCTTTTCATGTCTATCCTTCATTAACTTGTTGAGGTTAATTAGTAATAAGTAAATAAATACTTTTAGAAGAGAGTAATTTGTACAGTAATCTAATTACACTATTGAAGATGTAATTAGTAACTAGTAATGAATGACTTTTTTAGAGCAACTTACCCAACACTGATCCTGACTTTAGATGCAAGACATGGGGCCACTTACATGCTCCTGGCCTTATTGTGCACAATTATTACAGACGTCCCCAACAGCAATTTCAAAGTCCTTCTGTTTCATATCTTTACTTTCATTAATTGTTGATTGTAAATTTGTTCTATCGACTCTTTAATGTTGTCCAGATGGCCATCAATTAGATTTGAGTCCTTGTAAATTCCCTCTTCATTTCTGTGCGAAGCTATAAGGGTGGATCAAATAATGGTGGGGTTGTGTTTCCTGTTGTGTTCCCTGTTTTTCATCCTTCGTGTTTTCGATCTTCCTTGAAGCTGGCATTAAATAAAGCTGGCTGCAAGCCTTACAATAAGAAAGAAGCTTAGGTTATATATTGATGGTTTATTTTTATATGTGGCTATTGTGGGAACAAAGCCTAATATTTCCTTAATAATTTATATATATTTACATACAATGTTTTATGCATTTGCAGGTGTCTTTATCAACTAAATTTCTGTTAAGAAAGATGAAAATATTTACCTTTTGAATGCGTTTTAAACATTTTCAGAAAAAATGTACAACAATTTGTAACCGTAAATGTCTTTATTCAAATAGCTGATAATTTACTGTGGAATATTTTGTGGTGAAATCATCTATATGCTGACGTGTGTGTGTGATTAGATGTGTAGCCTTTGACATAATCAAAATGATATGGGGAGCATTTTTTCCTTCCTTAAGGTGAATAGCCCTATTCATTTTTTGCAGCTTCTCTATGTACAATTATATGGTTAGTTGCATTTTATTTTTGCATTTAGCATTGTTTTTCCCTGGTGTTTGATCAGAACCCATCTGTGCTTGAGTTAACTGAAATTTCATTATATTCATTTCTGGCAATAAATCCATCGCAGTGTTCCATTATAAAATGAGTGAAAACAAGACCATAGTTGTATTATTTACAGTTTGTTCCATCAAGCTTAGCGAGGCGGATGAAACTGAAAAGAGTAAATCATGGGCATCTGTGTCAACCAAAATATCTCGTCAGAAATATCTTCAGCATAAACCATTTAAGGTTTGCAAGAGGAAATGAGAGTTAGAGTAGAGAGAGGATAGAGAGATTTCTATGACAGTGGTCATGGTGGAAACACGACCACACACAATATGTTTACAATGTTTTGATGCTAATTATGTGTAGTACACGGTACGGCCCGGTACACGGTAAGTCACTTACATAACAACATAACAACAGTTATCTCTTGGTTAACTGCTAGTTAAAACTAAACTAGTTCATAAGTGAATAATAGCGGCTGTGCAAATGTGGCACAAATGGTACAGGATGAGTGTAACTTTTGGAAGATAGTTTAAATCCCATACATTGTGCATTTCATATAGTAATACGTATTTGGCTTGCCATTATAGTGCAAGAGAGTGGACATTTTATTGCGTGGAATTTTAATTGCCATATATTTTTGTTACAGTCCCTCTGGCATTATCAGTTTCACAATGACATCTAGATAAAGCACAGTCTGTTTCCAGTTTCCAGTGGAACACACTCCGATTGGCTCCTTTTATCACAGTTATCACGATTATATCATAAGATACGCCAATCTATTACATTATCTCTGCTTAAACATATTTCTATCAGAGCAAGTCAGTCCTGAAGGTCACTTCCTGTAGTTCTCATGCCCTGCTGTTTGGCCTCCCGGCTGATGGCTAGACTCCTGTAATCCTGTGTTACTCCCTGTGGGATTACAGCCTTATTGAAATCCCTATCAGATTTTTGCCTTTTATCAATCCTTTTCTATTCCTTCTGCAGAAATGCTCTGTGCATCTCAATGATATATCAGCATTGTGTTCAACATTGTGTTTTTTTCCCTCTTGTCTATTTCTTTCTCCAATAATCCATTCTTCCCAGGCAGAGGTCAGGGTGCGTTCAGTTGTGTCGGCCTGGCAGCGCCAAGAAATGCTAAACAGATGAGCACAGGGAGGGGCAGAGTTTCATTCCTCGAAGACATCTTCCAGCAATTGCTAAAAGTTTTTGAGGCATCCTTGCAGTGCTTTCACATTAGTAATTTTATTAAAATTACACACACACACACACACACACACACTCACATGCATATATATATATATATATATATACACACACACACACACACACACACACACACACACACACATATATATTTCCACACAAATGTTATTGCTACAGTATTGAATTATGCAAGTTTTCATTTTTAGCTGAAATAATAAAATAGCCTAAATATTGCTTGATTCTGGTGGGGCGGTTCTGTGCTACCCCAGTAATAAAAAATAAAGAAGAATAAGAAAGAGTAATTTCACTCAGCATATTGGAATGTCTGTAAGAATCCTTCTCAAAAGAAAGGATCCTTCTAAAGCGGCTCGTGTCTCTGCCAAAGCTAATTGGTCTTTATTTCACGAGGGCAGAATGAGGGATAAACCTGTGTCTCTCTGCCAACAGCATTCTGACAGCTGGGAGGATAATTAACATTTTTCAGCAGTCATTATCCAACCTTAATGTGTGGTTTCACATTATTATAAAAAGCAAATATTGTTTAGTTTTTACAATTAACATTATAATATACAGTAGGGCTGTGTATTGCCAAGGATCTGGCGATATGTATCACGATACCGGGGTTACGATACGATATGTTGCGATACACTGCCATACTGTCAGCAAGGCGATATATTGGGATGTTTCTTATTTTAGGAATAAATAAATAAATAAAAATTAACCAGAACACAGTGGGATCTGCATTTGCTATAATCAGTCCCTGTAACATTCAATGTTATTGAACCACTTTTTGTGCAGTACGAGTAAAGGGGGATAAATGAATGTGCTTGCAGGATCCTTTAGTTAAGTGTATAATACATATAAAATGTATTTTATAAAAAGACCATATATATTTTTAGCACTGCTTTAAAGGTTTACAGTTTAAGTTTACAATTGTGACATACAATACCATTCACCCAACGGTTCTATCATGGAGCAACACCCTTAGCAACATAAACTATCAATAATATAGCATCAAAACTTTTTCATACATTATGTATTTTGGCAGAATTAACTGTTTGTTATATATTTAATGAAGTATGATCCCTTCTGGCATTATGTTGCATCTTTCATCTTTAATTTTGCCACAACATCGTGATGTCGATCAGCTAGGGCTGGACAATAATTCAATATTAATATTTATCGCGATATAATTTTTTTCAATAATGGTGATTTTTAAAGACATTTCCGATATTTCGATAAATTACCAATATTTCCCATACATTGATTTATTTGTGGAATTTTACTTTGTTGAATAAACATGAGCACTGCACGTTTCAAAATCAAAACATATAACGGGTGTTTTATATGAATGTATATCTGACAGGAACCGACTGTCTTCGGAAATGTTTTGATGGCATTTTCATTTTATCTGATAGAGAAGTGTTCATAAGCGGAGCTGCTTTGATTACAGCCGTTACTAGAGAAACCGCTGGTACTGCCGCTCTCACAGTGCCTCCTGCTGGCAGACAATCACTTTGCATTTAAGTCCGTATCCAGCTACATATTTTTTTCACTGCAGCAACTCGGAGCACTTTTCATACTGTTTGTACTGCAAAGCACATTTGTTTCAATCTATAAGAAAAATCAGCTTCCACTACCAGTCAAAAGTTTTTGAACAGTAAGTTTTTAATGTTTCTTCTTTTAAATATTTCTTTCTTCTTACCAAGCCTGCATTTATTTGATCCAAAGTACAGCAAAAACAGTTTCATTTTGAAATATTTTTACTACTTAAAATGTATTTTATTCCTGAGATAAAAGCTGAATTTTCAGCATCTTTACACCAGTCTTCATTGTCCCATAATCCAGAAATCATTATAATATGCCCATTTGCTGATTATCAATATTTAAAACCGTAAAGTACATTTTTTTTCAGGATTCTTTGATGAATAGAAAGATCCAAAGATCAGCATTTATCTGAAATAAAAGTTATGTTTTAGTATATAATAGATGTTTATGTTTATAAAATAAAAGTATATAATTTTTTCTTTTGACTGGTAGTATTTACTAGCCCATAGTTATGACTATGATTTCACATTTGTTGTTTTTATGAAGGCTAAATAAAAAAAAACGCTGAACATTAACTTGTTTTTTTTTCTAAAATATAATATGATTTTAAATGAGGTGTCAAAGACTTGTCTGATTAATTTTTCATAAGTTTGTATGCACAGAAATCTGCGTTCTTGCCAGTTTTAAGTAATGTATCGTGATATACATTTTGGCCATATCATTAAGCCGAATGATGTCATCCTTTATCAGCCCAATCCTAATATGTATATATATATATTAGGGTCTTAGAACATGTTTATACTAAAAATTAAAAATAGTTTTATAAGAATTTAAAGGGTTAGTTCACCGAAAAATGGAAATTATGTAATTAATAACTCACCCTCATGTCGTTCCAAACCCGTGAGACCAAACCCATTTATCTTCAGAACACAGTTTAAGATATTTTAGATTTAATCAGAGAGCTCTCAGTGCCTCCATTGGAACTGTATGTTCGGTATACTGTTCATGTCCAGAAAGGTAAGAAAAACATCATCAAAGTAGTCCATGTGACATCAGAGGGTCAGTTAGAATGTTTTGAAGCATCGAAAATACATTTTGGTCCAAAAATAGCAAAAACTACAACTTTATTCATCATTGTCTTCTCTTCCATGTCTGTTGTGAGAGAGTTAAAAACAAAGCAGTTTGTGATATCAGGAATATCAGATTCACGAATGAATCATTTGATGTAACCGGATCTTTTTGAAACAGTTCACCAAATCGAACTGAATAATTTTAAACGGTTTGCGTCACCAATACACATTAATCCACAAATGACTTAAGCTGTTAACTTTTTTTAATGTGGCTGACACTTCCTCCGAGTTCAAACAAACCAATATCCCGGAGTAATTCATTTACTCAAACAGTACACTGACAGAACTGCTGTGAAGAGAGAACTGAAGATGAACGCAGAGCCAGATAACGAACGAAAGATTAACTCTTTCTCAAGTCAAGAAGCGTTTCTGTCAGACGTGTCCGATTCGAGAACCGAGGAGCTGATGATACTGCGCATGTGTGATTCAGTGTGAAGCAGACCGACACACAGGGCGTCTGAACTGAACTGATTCTTTTGGTAATTCTGAATTGATTCTGTGCTAATGTTATGAGCCCAGGTAAACCGAAGGCTTGAACCAAGGGCAATCATCACAAATGATGGCCATTACGTCGAGCGCAAAAGAACCGGTGAATCGTTTTCTTCAACCGGTTTATTGAATCGAACTGTCAAAAGAACTACTGGTGATCCGAAAACCGATGCAACTGGTTCTTGACTCGAGAATGAGTCAGTCTGTTCTTCTTTATCTGGCTCGGCTCAGTGTTCATCTTCAGTTCTCTCTTCACAGCAGTTCAGTCAGTGTACTGTTCGAGTAAATGAATTACTCCGGGATATTGGTTTGTTTGAACTCAGAGGAAGTGTCAGCCACATTAAAAAAGTTAACAGCTTAAGTCATTTGTGGATTAATGTGTATTGGAGACGTGAACCTTTTAAACGATTCAGTTCAATTTGGTGAACTGGTTCAAGAAGATCCGGTTACATCGAATGATTCGTTCGCGAACCAGATATCACTACACTGTTGTGTTTTGAACCTTCTCACAACAGACATGAAAGTTTTGCTATTTATGGACCAAAATGTATTGTCGATGCTTAAAAAAATTCTAACTGACCCTCTGATGTCACATGGACTACTTTGATGATGTTTTTCTTACCTTTCTGGACATGGACAGTAGACCGAACATACAGTTTCAATGGAGCGACTGAGAGCTCTCGGACTAAATCTAAAATAATTAAACTTAAACTGTGTCCCAAAGATGAACAGAGGTCTTACGGGTTGGGAACGGCATGAAGGTGAGTTATTAATGACATAATGGCATGAAAGGGAGTTATTAATGACATAATTTTGTATGTTATGGGACAGTATTTTAGTATTTACCTCATATTCCACGATTTATCAGTCTTACGTCCATATGTCACAGCTCATGGCCTGGTTTGGAGATGTTTTACGATGCAACGTTTTTTCGCCTGTAGAGCCAGTACAGTTATTACCTCTGCTTATTTATGTGTTCTTATGCATTTCATTAACCCCACTGACAGTTTGATATAGACTGTATTTACTCAAAAGAGAGAAGCTATTACTGTTTTCCTTCAGGCCGCTCATGTGTGAGACACACCAGTAAGAGCTCATCTGTGGATCTACATGTGTAATTGTTTTTCAAGTAAGATGGGAAGTCTGTGTGTGTGATTTGAAGCCATTCATTAGCCCGGCTAGCTCGTTTGCTGCAGGCCTTGATGGTTATTGCTGTTGTAGAGATTATGAAGCAACAGGAGCAAGTAAGATGAACAGACTGTTAAAATGCCTCCATTTCACCACATGTGCCGTAATGATCAGCTCACCATATGTTATTCAATGGTAGGATATTAGTAAAAAAAAAAAAAAAAAACACCCAGTCACACATAATGACTTTACAATGGACCATTCAAGCTAAAATGCCCCCAAATGGAAGATGTTCTGGAACGTTCCAGGCCTGTAGACAGTGCTCATGCTAATTCAGAAAGGCAGGGGAGTGTAGAGGGAACATCTGTTGGGTTTAATAAGGTCACGCTACGCTATCTACAGCTGCATCTGAGGCCCCTTGACCTCAGCAAATGGATACGCTGCTGCTTCAGATATGCAGCTACCCAATTTACAGCATGAAGGTTGCATGTGGTCCTCTGACGGTCAATTATGGTGAAAATTGTTTTTTTATTCAACCCAGTCAGTGGGTTTGCTCAACAAGCTCAGGTTTATAACAAATGTTTTTAACCTATCATTTTATTGTTTCTGAAGAAAATATGATTCCTACATAGTTTTGGATAGTTGTTAGATTGTTGCTAATAAACCCAAGACAAAAGAGACTTACTGTCTTATCTAGACATTTTTAAGATATTCTGGTCTTTAGGTTTGGGCCCCTGTAAAGAATTTTGTCATTAGCTTTATATGTTCTCTACTAACTTTACCGTATTAAAGTACACTAAGAAACATTTGGTGTATGTATGTGTGTATATATATATATGTTTATATATATATATATATATATATATATATATATATATATATATATATATATATATATATATATATAATAGCATAATAAAGCGAATAAAGAATTTTAGTGAGAAAATGATTATTAAAGAACCTTAGCATTGTCATGTAAGTCTCATTTCTATCCTCTCCTCTTTTTTTTTTTTTTTTTTTTTTTTTTTGATGACCCGGGTCGCTCATTTTTTTTATTTTATTTTTTTCCTAGTCTGCTGACTTTTCTTGTTAGATCTGGCAACAAGTGCACCTTTACAAATTTTAGATCTTTACGTTACTTTTCCCACCTCATCTGAATATGCAGAGACGCCTGCAAGTAATCCATTTATATGATGATTGTGAGAAGTATAAAAAAGATTTCACAACTTCTCATTACATTTCTTTTCCCTTTTCTGTTGCAAATGCAAAGTACCTTTAAAGGAAGATATGTTCTGTCTGCATTTAAGTTAAAATGTTGATTACTCAAAAAATTTAAAAACGGATATCAAATGTAAATAATAGAGGAATACTCTGGAGTTATTCTCCCTTGTCTGTTAAAAGTTTATATTATTTGAGTTGTAAATCGAACTTTTAAGATTTAGGCATTACTGTACTTTAGCATAAAGTTTTGAAATTTTATATAATTTTAATTTTACTCAGAAAAGTTTAATAACACATTGTTAATGTATTTTGGCTATAATATTGGAAAAGTATTTAAAAAAGATTTTAAAAAGATTGATTTTTTCCATTATATGGAAAAATTCATTAAAATTAATTTTTATAAGAAGGGATCTGTTAAAATTACATTTTGTGTTAATTAACCTAATGCCTTAAATGCTGCCGATTTAACTTATACCAAACCCAGATTATTCCTGTAAGATGCTATTTGAACTATTTTTATTTTCATCAGTGTTAAAAACATAGTGTATACATTTCGGTTTTACCATGGTGTGCAGTTGATTTTACGCTGCCGTAGTCAATGTCCCAGAGGTCTGTTGGTCAGGGATCTGTGTCCAGCCAGTGGTCAGATGTCCTGTTCCCAGAGGGTCTCCTTCAATGATCTGTGTCCAGAAAAGCGACTGATGGAGTCTTTGTTTTCAGCTACGCCTGCATATCTACATTTAATCACCAATTAGCAGCTCTTCTGCATCACATTAAGAGACTTGCTGAAGCATGCAGTTACAGCTTGCTCTTGATTCTCTGCAAAAATGTGTTATTTCATCATTATGAGCTAATACAGAGATAACAGACAAGAGATTAGATGTAGTTAGTCGAGTTAGTTGTGTTGGTCATTTGTAAAGCTTAATTTTTATTTCAAAATGAGCTACATTTTCTCTTTTGCAGGCAGAGAAAATAAAAGCTATCTCAAAGAACTCTGAAGCCTGGACAGCAAATGACTTCTTATGAGGGAATTAAAACATTAACTTCAGGACTTGTCTTAATCTGTTCAGTGTAAACCACTTTTATGTCCTCTGAACATATCTCTTATGTGTGTAATCACCACTGAGGCCTTGATATTGCACTAAAATGTAGTCAGTTACCATTTATGGACCACATTTCCATGTTTCTGAGCCGGGCCAAAGAGCTTTGGTGTTTTGTTTGAGGCTGAACTGAGAAAACCTCTATCTGAGAACACATGTATGACATCCTCTCACAGACTCCTTAAATCTGTGGTTAAGACGGAATGCAGTATGGGTGGTGTTTTGTTTTGAATTAAAACAGATATACTGAATTAATCTAGTTTTCTGGGTTGATGAATAATAATCATGTGTCCTTTTAGTGTACTTATATTTAGTGTGACTTATATTCACAGTCCCAAATTGTAGGGAACATTATACCATTATATATATATATATATATATATATATATATATATATATATATATATATATATAGTTGCAATTGTTCCAAACCTGTATGATTGTTTACTGTTGTTAATATTAAACACAAAAGAAGATATTTTGAAGAATGTTGGTCTTCAAAAGGTTGTTGGTAGCTAATTGACCGTCACATTAATTTTTCTATAATATGGAAGTCAATGGTTATCGGCAATTGTTGGGTTACTCGCATTCTTCAAAAAAAGATTCATATTTTGAGAAAACAAACAAACAGAGTAAATGATGAGAAAATTAACATTTTTGTGTGAAATGTACATTAAAATTTCTGAATTTACTCATTAGCTTACATTTACGTAACATTAACTTAAGCAAAATTGCATTAGAAAACAAGTCAAAGATAAAGTTTAAGTTTATATTTGGTGCTGCTGGCATTTTTTTTTTTTTTGTCTTGTAAGCTTACATTTAGTTTGATTTAAAAAGCAAGTCCTGATGCAGTTTTTTGCTTATCAAGTAAACATCTTTTTTTTTTTTAAGGATGTTTGGATATTTTTGCAGTGTACGCATAACAAAACTAATGAAAAGAGAAAAAGCAATGGATATTTGGTGATTTATTGCAAACGCTAACACAAAGGAGCTAAGCATTTCATCAATTCAGTCTGTGGGACTTTGACATTGGCCTCTAGGGGTTTCTATTGGTTTATCAGCTATTTTTTCTTTATCTGTCCAGGACCAGCCTGCAAGTCAGCATCCCCTAAACTGGAGCGTGAGGAGCCCAAGTCCGAGAAACTGCTGGATAAGGCCAGTGAGAGCGGAGCCTCATTGAACGAGCTCTCCACATCCAGCTCCGAGACCCACTCAGAAGCCACATCCCCCCAGGACGGGGGTCCCATCCTAGTGTCACGTGGTGAGGTTGTGGGGGGCTCGCTGGCTCCATGTGGTGCCCTGCACTCTGTATCTCGACCTCCGAGCACTTTCACTCTGGGCCGACCGCCCAAAAAAGGTTCCTCTGTGCAGTGGATGGAGCTGCCGGATAAGAGGAGGAACAGCGAGTTGTTCCAGTCCCTCACCAGCGGGGTTGGTCCGAGGGAAGGTGTGGGAAGCGGTCTGACCCGGAGGAAGACTCTGGAGAGGCCCAGCGTGGAGGAGGAAATGAAACAGTGCATCCGAGAATTCCGAAAGATCAAGATCCCTCCGGCGTTCCCAGAACGCAAAAGGCAGTGGCAGTCAGAACTGCTTCAGAAATACGGGCTTTAAAGAAAACTCAGAATAGGCGGTTTAAACTATCCAACTGATTCACAATCTCACACAATAGATTGCCCAACAGACTTTAAAGTCCTCAGAGGTCTTGATTCACACTGAGAAACCAAACAATTGAGTATCAGAAAAGAGAAAGAAGGAACTTGAGTCATTAAAACATGTTCCACTTTGCTCCATTTTTATTCAAAATTGACAGCACCATTCATATCTTTGAACTAGACTTTAAAACCTACCAAAAAGTGGTGATGGAGCACATTTCGATGAAAAGCCATTCCATCTAGACTTATCTAAATAAACCTTTCCATTGTTCAGAAGGTCTGCAAACAGGGCTCATAGTATATACTATTGTACTGACAGACAGACAGTGTTTACTGACAGACAGCATTGGCTTCTTTGTAGACATATTGGGAAGTAAATTCTTGTTGTGTCCAAAAGAGAGATGTCACTGTGCGTTAACTAGTTGTTCAGTTTGGTTCTATACAAATGATGTTAATGTAAATGTTGTTGTCTCTACCTACCTTTGTTTCAATGATTAATTTAGGTTTGTTTTTTCGTATACATGTATTAGGGCTACCAAAATATTTCAAATGCCAGTCAAATTGCTATATGCTGATTATTTCATCAAATTGCAATTAATCACATATACGGTGCATTCAGAAAGTATTTAGACCCCCTACAATTTTTCAATTATGCTATGTTGCAGACTGATACTACAAAAGTAAAAAAAAATATATATATATTCACATTGATCTACACTCCGTACCTCATAATGACAAAGGTGATGAGCAGTGCCTGGTTTCCTTCAAACATGATGCTTGGAATTGAGCTATATCAGAGCAGAGTCTGAGGGTCCTTCGGGTGCTTTTTTGCAAACTCCAGGCTGGCTTTTATGTGTTTTGCACTGAGGAGAGGGCTACAGTGATGGTTGTCCTTCTGGAACTTTTTCCCATCTCCACACAAGATCTCTGGAGCTCAGTCAGAGTGACCATTGGGTTATTTATTGGTCACCTTTCTTACTAAGGCCCTTCCCCATAAATTTCAGTTTGGCTGGGCGACCAGCTCTTGGAAGAGTCCTGGTTGTGCCAAACCTCTTCCATCTGAGAATTATGCAAGCCACTGTGGGAACCTTCAGTGCAGCAGAATGTTTTCAGATTCTTCCCCAGATCTACACTGTAAAAAATTACTGTAATTTTAATGGTAAAAAACTGTGAAAAATGCTATAGTACAAACCTGTTCAATGGTTATGTAAAATTTAATCGGGAATTTTTTCTTATTTGTTATGTTTATTAGGGTTTTATGTTACTTATAATGTTGCTAAATTTCATTTTAATGAGTCTCACCATGATGGTGTTTAGTGCTTGTGTGAATGACTCTGTGCACCTTCTATGTGTATTATTATTTAAAAGCAGCTTGTGATGGACTTTGGTTCATCACGTGACTTTCTCATTACCAACTGCTTTTGGTAGTTTTCAGTGTATTACAAAGTTACAAAACAGAGTTCAGTACTTCAATAGTTAGGTATATTAACATTATATCAGTTAATGAAATTACGGTATTTAACTGTAAATTTAACGTAAAACCTAAAACGTTGTTAACATATTTTCTATGATAGAATTCTGGGAACCACATGTGGCTCCTGTTTTTTTTCTGTACATTTTACAGATCTTTTTTTTTTTTTTTTTTTTTTTTTTTTTACAGTGTATGCCTCAACACAATCCTGGCTCTGAGCTCTGCAGGCAGTTCCTTTGACCTCATGGCTTGGTTATTTTCACTCTAATAGCATTGTCAACTGTGAGGCCTATTATAGAGAGTTTTATAGAGTCTAATCAATTTAAGTTAATGCAAGTGGACTGCAATCAAGGTGTAGAAACATCTCAGCAATGATCAAGAGAAATGGAAAGCACTTGAGCTATACTTTAAGTGTTGTTGCAAAGGGTCTTATACTTGTGTAAATGTGATTCAGTTTTTTATTATTAATAAATTAACAGACATTTCTAAAATTATTTTTTTCACTTTGTCTAAGGAGTGTAGAATAATGAGAAATATTTTTTTATTATTTAAACAGTTGTAGTATCAGGCTGCAACATAAAAAAATGGAAAAAAGTGAAGGGGGTCTGAATACTTTCTGAATGTACTGTATATCAGCATTTGTTAAAGAAAGCCCCCATTTTTCAGTCAAGTCTGTCAATCAGTATGTATTCAATCAGTCTGTCCTAACAGACCTTTCTTAATTTTTAGTTTATGTACACAAGTTCCAGATGGGTGTCTTTGGATGTTGAATTATTTCTTATGTCATGTATGTTTTTTTTACAGCATGTGTCACATTCAAAACAGTTTTATGTGTCTTAAGACACTTTCTTGAACGTCTTGAACTAAAAAAAAAAGTCCTTTTTAAAGAGCGACTCTTTAGTCGTTCTGTGCTGCTTGCTCTTGGTTAAGTCTGGTGATTAAATGTGTTAATTTTTTAAAGAATGAATTACACTATATGGATGTTAAATTGACAGCCCTACTATATATACCTCTATACAATAGAAATATATTAAAAAATATATATAACTGTATATTTGCTGAGAATCATCAAACTAGGATTGGAAGGTATGATGAATGAGTTAACATATGATCTTAAATCTTAACTGGAATATGAGGTTGTTGGAATTTTATATTAGCTAGGTTTAATGAGCACAGAAATATAATATAATGGATAAATTATCTTCTCATTCCATCCCTTTAATTGACCCAATTTTTGCATTTATTGATGGACTACTATGAACATCTGCACAGTGGTTCTTCTCTGTGTGAGGTTTCTCTGACTGATGCCTAGAAATTGTCCATTGTCTGGGACGGTTTTGCTATGAGTTCTGTGCCATACATTTTCTAAATGTGTGTGTGTTTGTGTGTGTGCTTCTGTCCATATTTGTGCACACACTTTTCTTTATGTACTTTTCTATAGTGTCATTTCTGAAGGAAATTTCTGATTTTGAATCACAAAAAAAACAAAAAAAACAAGGATTGCTACAAATTGCTATTCATAAAAAACATATTGTTGGTCCAGAGCTGATAATGGAGAAGACCAGGAGTTGACCTCCAATGATGCATGCCCATGTTGGTTCCTTTACAGTTTTTCTCAGTGCAAAACCTTAATGTGAAATCATCTTTAAGAATTGATCGTCTTTACACAGATTTATCTATGTTTGAGCCTAGCGAGATTTATTTTTAAATGAAAATAGCCATGGCGTCAAGCCAGTAGCCTAATCCACGTGCTGAAAACGGTTCCAAGAGATTGTTTATGGCAGAGCGTCATTCCAGACTCGGGGAATGATCTTTCCATCTGCCGTAGGCTGCGTATCAAATGTCAGTGAGCATTCGCAGTGCATTTCCATCTCCATAAAGACTTGTATTTGAGATATATTAGATGATTGCCATCTAATTGATGTGTGCGGTGTTCTGTGCACATTTAAAGCACAAAATTCAGTTAATGCCGGTTTGAGACATGATATGGTCTCAATCCAGGACACAGGTTTGAAAAGCACAAGGCGCAGTTGACTCTTATTCTAGAAATATAATGTTTAATTGGTTTAAATCAGGACTTAGTGTTAGTCTACTGTGAAACCTGAATGCTCCCAAATTTGTGAAGATGTTGTTATATCTGTTGATTTGCCTCAGTGTCCTGTAATAAAGGTGTCATGTTATGATGGGTAATTTAATGTGCAATTTCCTTATTTCATTTAGAGTGCTATTTATTTGCTTTTTTTTTAATTCCATGGTAATTTTCTAAAATATTCTAGCACTTTTTTTTCTCATTTGTTTGATTTATTTATTTATTTGGTCAAGAAAAGGTCAATACCAGCCTTTTCCTGTTTTTTTTTCCTGAGACAACAAAGCATGTGCCTGCTATTCTTCCTGATAGAACAGTGTTGCCATGTCCTCTTATTATATAGTTGCATTTAATGGCCCTTTTTTCCAGAATTGTCACTCCTTTTGACTCACTATAGCATAGTTCTTGGTAGATGTAAAACATCCCCCCTCTACATAATGTTACTCATTTCATCCTGTGTTTCTGCCTTTTCCAGAGCCTCCCCACTTGAGTGGTGCATAAATGCATGCATTTTCCATTCCTGAGAGGGAATTATCTTATTGATTTATATTTATATATATGTCCTCTTTCCATATTTAACCTCCAACAAGGCCTCACATCCTCTGGTGAGTTTTGTAGTTTAAAAAAAAAATCATTTTAAATATTTATGTTTGCTTATATTTTCTGTCGGCTTTGTCACACAAAGTGTAATGAAACTGTTTGAGATGTTTTCTCAATTATAACTTAAAATTAAATGGTATATATATATATATCAGTGCTAATATGACATATTGTTGACAGGAGGTTGCATTAAAACAACCAGCAGTTTGGACAAGCTAGAAAAGCTGGTGCCAACTTCCAAAACACCTTAAGCTGGTTTTGGCTGTATTTTAAAGCAGGGATTGCTTCAACAGAAACGTCATGGCATTTCCCCTGTCTCAGATAGCTGGTAAGTCCTCAAGAGCATAATTATGCTGAGAAGAAGCAGCCAGTTTTATTATTCTTATGAGTGAAGACTTCATTTAGGCTGAGTCTTAACTTTGTCATCCGAGGCTTTTCTCTTCAGCTCGGCCTAATCATTTCAGACATCTGAAATGATGCTTGTCACGGAGTTGCTGATACTTTAGCCGTGTAATCAGTCAGGCAGATCTGACATAGTTTATTCATACCTGTCAAAATGACGCCTGTCTTATATTTGGGATCCGGTAATCAGTGATTTAAAGTGAGTCGTCGTCCTTTCATTCCTGAAGCTCTTTCCTGGAAGTGTTTCTGCAGTTTGGTTTGAGTTCCTGTCAAAAATGCTACTAAATGCTATTTTGCCATGTATAAGTTATCCGTAAATTGGATGTTGATGTGAGGGTTTTTACAGGTAAGCTTGATCTGGTTAGGCCTGCTAGTTTACACCATCCACACACAAAATGCTCTTTTTCTTCTTCATTGATCCAGTAAAAGAAATTCAAAAGTATCAGTTTATAACTACGTAGTACAGTATATAAATAGCTTATGTTACCCTGGACCACAAATACAGTCATAGGAGTATATTTTTTTTAAATTAAGATTCTATTCCATCTGGAAGCTGAATAAATAAGATTTCAATTGATTTATGGTTTATTAGGATAGTATAATTTTTTTGCTAAGATAACACTATTTGATAACCTGGAATCTGAGGGTGCAAAAAAAAAAAAAAAAGATTCGGCTTTAAAGTTGTCCAAATGAAGTTCAATTCATATTACTAAATAAAAAATTACGTTTTGATACATTTATGGTAGGAAATTTACTAAATATCTTCATGGAACATGATCTTTACTTAATATCCTAATAATGTTTGGCATGAACGAAAAATCAATAATTTTGAACCATATAATGTATTTTTGGCTATTGCTACAAATATAGACTCTCCGTGCTTATGACTGGTTTTGTGGTCCGGGGTCACATGAGGATTAGTCATGCTAATATCTTGAGAAGAAAATACAGGCCTACTTAAAAAAAAAAAAAATTCTTGAAAAATATTTCTCAAAATCTTTGGAAATTAAACAGAAAAGACTGGCTTTCAAAGAACTAAAACCTTCTGACGTGTGTGTTAATGGAGAAAGAACTCTGTCTAAATGTTGTTCCAAATGGAAATTAAATAGAACTATTATTGTGTGGAGTCTGGCATTTTAAAGTGAAAGATGGAGAAACACTTCTTGGAAAGGCTGAGCACTTCTGCTTCCATTAAGTACGAGTCAGTGAGAGAATGAATAAAATGTTCAGAAGGCCTATGCGAATTAAAGCCGTGACACACATCAGGATAGGCCTATTCCATTTCATCAATATCAGCCGTATTCGAGCGCACAACACCAATCTAAATGCAAACGCACGGCGTTTAAAATGCTGCCGTTCAGCTCTCTCAGATCAAATATGGTGATATGTTCTACAAGAACGCCTCGAGAAGTAGCACTTTGCCTGCTAAGCCCTCTCTCGCTGTCCTCTTTCCTCACAAAAGCAAAGCACTTACATTTACAAATGCACGACACGCCACTGAAAGGATGGAACATTTAAATATATTTGAATAGAAAACAAAAGACGTAAAATTAGCGCCGTTTTCTTCCCAGAGATCTCCATGGCAAGCCCGGAGTAAGTGGCTTCCCTCACCTGTTTTAGAAAGTCGGTGTCCGAGCGATCTCGAGGGACGCATACATTATGCCTCACGGTAAACTGCTCGTTTCAGCAGTGCTGTCTGTCGCGCGTGGCTACGGTATAGAGGGAAAATGACAACCGCAATTACGAGCCACTCAAAAATCCATCACGGCAAGTAACGGAAAAAAAAAACAGGCGAAATGTCCAAAAGAAAAAATGTCACGCGGCCTTTTAGGCTGTTCACTACCTGCGAAACAACCTCTCGTGACTGCTCCACTTGAAAAGTGGGATTCCCCATGTAAATAACATTTAATCCTACAGTATGGATGTGAAAAATTGGCCAACATATTTTCAAAACAGAACCTGGACTTAAATGTATTTATTTATTTATTTTTAAGTATCCAGTGACAAACAGAAGTTGAGAAAAGTTAACCTGTATGCAAATACAGAGCGAACTAATGGAGCTCACGTGATCAGTTTCTTCAAGTGTCAGCAAGATGAATTTAAACTTGTAGTAAACAGTTTATACATGTCACGTCACATGTTTTAATACAAAGCTTATATGTTGCTTTATAGCTGTTATTAAAAACATTATAACATATGTTTATATTAAAAAGTAGCATGTCTGAGATATGGACATAACCTACAGCATATTATATTGTAACTTAAATTTTTTTACATGATTGTACATTGTATTAAATTATTAAAATTGTGATTATAAAAATTATTTTATATTAGAAAGTAACATGTCTGACATTAAGTGTATTATATTATCCATACATTTCTACATGAATATATATTGTATTGTATTAAATTATTAAAATAATCATGACATGATAATATAAATTATCTTACATTGAAAAGTAACATGTCTGAGATCATTTTTTGCGTTTTATTGTTGTATATGTGTCACTCAATTTCACATGATTGATTTATTCAGTTATTACAAAAAGCACAATATAATTATTTTTATATGAAAAAAAACATGTCTGAGATCATGTGTTGCATATTATTGTGTGTGTGTGTGTATATATATATATATATATATATATATATATATATAGTTTCGTCTCCATATCTGATGTGAGCATAAGTATACAGTTGGGACAGTCTTTCTAAGTATTCAGCTATGTCCTGTTGCATTCATTCTTCAGATATTAAAAGCAGGGAGTGTGTCTTATCAGTTATATCCTTTGCTTCATTCTGAGTCTTGCATTCGATGACAACACACTTAAACCAGGATGAAGACAAGGGAGCTGACTTTGAGAGAAAAGTAAGCAATTTGGATGCTAAAAGAAAAGAGGAAGTCATAGGAAAAACAAAGGGCATGGAGAAATCATCAGCAACCAATGACGACCTGATCGGCTGAGAAAAACAACAGTAGTTGATGACAGACAAATCATAAAAGCTGTGAAAATAAAATATGGGTCTGTAAAATCACTGGGGTGAGGCACTGACAATCTACAGTCCGCAGGAGAATTTGACACAGAATTACAGAAGCTACACAGCAAGATGCAAACCTCTGATCAGCATGGAATTGGCTGAATTAACCCATGTGTGGCCAATTTTTTCTGAATGGTTTCATGCATATAGTTATGTTAATAATGTCCTATGTCAACATGTTTTGCATTTATTTTCCCAAGGTGTCTTCTTTAAAAAAAACTCTTATTTGAATGCATTTATTTATACGTTTTTTTTTTTCTTGAAACTCGTATTTGAATGCATGGCAGTTGCTGGTGGGCAGATATGCTGTATTCACTTGGCATCTAACTCAAAATAACTGCTTTCAACAGGTCAATCTTTATTCATAAACAAATTTATTATGCATAAAAGTTTAAGAACATTGGATGCAAACCCCAAAAATGGCTGCATCTAATCGCTTGAATTTGAAAACACAACATATTCATTAGTCATAAAATGGTGGAACAGTGCAGAACAAAGTGCAGCCATTAAGTTGCCATGTGGCAAAGAAGAAAATATTTCATATGTATAATAAAAAATGTGTATCTGAAAGAAAATTATGCATTTCACTGTTTGGTTACCAAAATTCAGCAAAATATAATATTTTTGCTCAACAAAAGAAAGAAAGATAGGTTTGCAACTTGAAGATGACACGATGAAACAATTTCCATTTTTGGGCGAACTTTCCCTTACTTAGTGAAGGTATAAGTAGTTTTATAGATTTTCATAAACATGTTTGCTTGCTATACTTTGTGATGTAAATCAGATGGATTAACCCAGAGAAAAGTCCTTGATATTAATTAAATGAATGATATTCTTTTTAAAATATATGCTTTTTTAAACAAGTATCACGTGTAGGCTACACCCATTATTGTTTTTTTGTTTGTTTATTTAATTATTATTAAACATGAAAATATTTTCAATCTTAGAGGAGTATTAGATCTATTTACAAATAAATAGAATGAAGAAAATATTACGTCTATATAATAAAAAAGGTATACCTAAAAGAAAATATTTATTTTTTTAGGTCTCTAGAATTCAATGGCTTACTGTAATAGGTGATTTCATATAATAGTGTAAATATAAACTCATTACTAACTCATTACATTATAATGGAATCATACGCTACTAGTCATAAAAAGAATTAGGGTCCTTGACCAATTAGAATGAATCGCATCCAAACTAAAGGGGTCTCAATACAAGACATGATGCATAAAGGGAGAAAAAGATAATCTACATCAGTTAATCCCATGTGTTAGCTCTATTATCTTTCCATTTCCACTGAAAACTTGAAATTCCCACCCCTCATGTCTAAAGCAGACACAGAAGAGGGGCAGTATAGCTGTGGAAAGATTGCTCTCTCATATTCTCCTTTTGACAGATTTATTCACTATTAAATTAAGGTCTACTGTACAGCAGAAGTGTCAGTTAAGGGGTTAAGTTTATGATTTAGATGGGATATTATGAAAGCAAACAGCAGAAAACAAGGCCAATAACCTTGATTTATTAACTTATTAACACAGTATATCCTATTTTTCCATGATATGTACTCGCAAGTCATTTGCCCACCGGCAATTATAGCTGCTGCTTGGACTTTTTACTAAGTATATATAAGATAATTATTAGTAACAGGAAAATTCTTTGGGAGGGTTTGCCTTCACCATGCTTACTGGAAGTAGAGGTAGGAAGTTGACAGCCTCATGTGACAGGAGGTAAGTGGATACCTTTTTTAAATTTAAAAAAAAAATTTTTTTTTGAAATCCTTTATTTGGTTATTTGCTTGTATGTCACTGAGAAATAAAACATGGATAACATCTAGAAAAATACTTACAAAAGGAAAGTGATAACTATAAACTGAGGCAACTATAGTTGCCGGTAGGCTTAAATTGATGATGAGACCATTCAAAGGATGAGACCAGAGTCTGGTGATGTCTGTGGGTCGTAGATTCACTGCTCTGATTGCACACAAGCGATCTGCAACAAAATAATAGCTTTTCTGTCTCAGGTTCAACTGTTTCAATACTTCTGCTCACATCAGATAGTGTGATGAACTCTAAAAGTGCTGTCCTTTTTATTTGGTAAAACTTGTGTTGTGTTGAAACAGCTAATAATAAAATGTGACATTCTGTAGTTTTGCCTCCTATTCATCTTTAAATCATATTTGCAAATGTCTTGACTCCACGGCAATTTTGTCATTACTGTACTTATGGAGGGCGCTGATATCACTTAATTTAATGATTATATATTCCTTTGTATTATATTATTAAAATAAGCATGACCTTATTTTTTTTATAGTAAAAAAGTATCATGTGTTGCATATGTATATATATTATTTAGGGCCGGGACTTAATTAAGTTAATTGAGATTAATTAATTACACAAAAAATAACGCGTTAACTAAGATTAATTAATTACAGAAAAAAAATTCCCGCGTTTCTCACTGGATGCGTTTCAGCGGACCGATTATACTGGAGCACCAACTAGCGTTCGCATATCACTGCAGCACATTGAGCCTCAAGTATCACCTCAACGCAAAACATATAGCAGCTAGCGTGGACTTTACACTTTATGTTGAACTATGTATTATTTTGTTGGTGCAACAGTTTATGTTGAACTCTTTATTGTTTTGGCCAAGGTTATTGAGAGTTGGACTTAGTATGTTATGGCCTCTGAAGCAACAGAGAGATGTTTTCTAATAGTCAGTGTTTCCAATGTTCTGAATGTAATTGACAGTATTGTGTTTTACTTAAAAAAAAACACCTTACAGAACGTTCCAGCACCTATGAGCTTCCTGAATTTCTGAAATGTAATATTTCTAAATTGTTTCTAAATATGCTATTGCTACACTTCATGGAAAAAATTGCACTGGTCTGCTTGACTTGGTTGAACAAAAATAAACAATATTTTGTTGCTTAAGCTTATGTATTCAATCATTATTCAATGGTGTACTATAAATCCATGTGAAAAAAATTACTTCTCACTGTTCTCAGGTCAAATATTTATATGCGATTAAAATGCGATTAATTTCGATTAATTAATTACAAAGCCTCTAATTAATTAGATTAATTTTTTTTATCGAGTCCCGGCCCTAATATTATTATGAATATATTTTATGAATAATTTTATTATTAACTGTAGTATTGATATGCAAAAATGGACTTTGGCATGTATATGCTAGGCGATGGGTAGGATTAGGGTTGTGGGTTAGATGCATTTCATGTATGCGAAAACTGCGTATCATATGCATGACAACAAATTTCGTATCATATGCATGCCAAACACGTGCATATCATATACACTCCAGTCCAAAAACCCTATCAATACCAAAAGTATTCATTTTTGTTTGGCATACTATTTATAGGCATTTTCAAGAGACCAGGCTCTGCTTGCACTAGTAGAACTTATAAACCCTTCTCCCTCTGAAATGTTCATCTTTGTTGTGTTTAAACTGATTTGATATTAATAAGGAATGGCATGAAATTATATCTGAGCTGTAGTGATGTTCACAACAGTTATTGGTGCAACCAGAGCTAGGTATACCAACTAGTGAATAATGGTGTAAACAGAGGCTCTTGAGATCTTTCTTGTGTTAAAAAAACAGCAAAACAGGTTAGAACCAAAAAACACATTAAAACCCTATATTTAAACATTGGACTATTTATTGATTAATTATTTAACTTGATGCAGCAAACAACAACTGTGGCCAAAGATGTTTGTCGGCTTGGCAGTAGCTGTGATGCTTTCATATAGATTTTTTCTAGGGGGATTTACTGTGAAACAGCTAAAGCACAGCAAGCTGTCAGCCTACCAATTAAAGCACATCGCTAAAAATATCAAAACTGAAGAAAAAATAAAAACCTAGTCAACCATCATGACCCATCCGTATCCTATAATAAGAAAGCTGTTTTACAGCTGCAACTGTCCATGAATGCTTTTCAAGAACCAGTCTCTCTTTTAGACACCAATCTCTCATTTGCAGGAATATTTGATCCATTTTCTCAAGGATCATTTAAACCACCTTGAGCACCTGCCACGTTTGAACAGTGTTCAGGAACATCATGAAGACAAGTGTTTGTGTGTGTGTCCCTGTGAGAAATGAATGCTCGGCGTCGTGTTTCTTAATTGTGGTATTTATTATGCTCAAGGACAGAGATGTCACTCTTCTGCTGTTTAACATGGAGTCTGGGAATACGGCGCTCTAATGAGAGCTTTTCAATCAAGAAATTAATTGGCAGATTTTTGGCTTGCAGCACGCTCACATATAGTCTGGGATTCATCTCAGTCTTGGGCCTTCGTCGCATGGGACAGGAATAGCTTGCAAGCGATTGCCACCTGTGTTCAGTGCAAGGGGTGTTACTGATAGAGCTATGATTGGAATGACAATGGAGATGCTGAAAAATCATCAATAGCTTCCTTGTTCTGTCTAGGAACGGTGCAGAGATGCAACTGCGGGAAGACACATCTGTCCTCAAAGTAAATGCAGGATTTAAGGCGTTCATTGATTGCACCTCCAGTCGAACGCTTTGAAGGCTCATGTATGCACCTGCTATAGAGGTAAATCCTTCAATTGTTCTTGCTGATTGGTGCATTTCTGTCCCAAATTTGCATATGGTAATATGTGCAAATGAAGCACATATGCTTTGTCCTGCACTTCTGACTGCTAGATCCTAAACCAAACATACCTTTCCACTAGTCAAGCCTGTTGAAAATCAATTTACACTCCATCCTAAATAACTGTGCTTAAACACTCCCTCTCAAGGGAATAACAACATTTCAGATCTAAAGTCCCTGTTCTTAGAGATTTAGCCCCTGATAAAGCGGTACTCCTACAGCCTAATATCCTAGATTGCTTTGAACAGTTTGTAGCTGTTGCTGTTCTGTCAGAATATAAGATGAAATAATAATAAAACTCTAGCCTATTCATTCCAGTCTGATGTTTACTTTGGAATTTATAAAAAACCGAGCAACTCGCGAGTTGTGAATCACTTGATCTGGGGGGCGAAAACACTGTAAATGTGTCCTCTAACAGACTGTAAATCTTCTAAGGGGGAGTTCTGAAGTAAAACAACCTCAGCAGTTTTAAGTATTCTGCATCAGTAAGCAATAAACGGCAGAAGAAGAAAAAAAGATGCGTCTTGCTGAATTGATACCCTCCTGCTCAACGAAACTTTAATCAAGAGCTTTTAGGTGCACGAGTCAGCGCTGTTATCCTGAAATGATGTTTGTTTCATAGGGCCTGTTTATATGGAAATTCAAATGAGAGTTTTGTGGCTTGTCTCTTTGAAGTCATTTATATTCCAGTGTACTCCTGAAAGTTGACACTATATTTATATCTTTAAAGACAAGTATTTGTATTTATACTACTAGTCAAAAGTTTGGAAATCACTAAGATTTTTTTTTATGTTTTTGAAAGAAGTCTCTTACACTCAGTGAAGCTAAATTTATTTGATAAGTATAGAATAAAAATGACAATACTGTGAAATACTATTACATTTTAACATGGTGTTTTTATAGTCATTTTAATGTATTTTAAAATGGCATTTATTGCTGTGATGGCAATGCCTTAATCCCTCAGAAATCACTCTAATATGATGATTTGCTTCTCAATAATTATTTCTGATTATTATCAATGTTGAAAACTGCTTAACATTTTTTGTAAACCAAGAATCGAAAATATTGATGACTTTTTTTTCAGTGGGATCCAACACATTGTTGAACATGTTGTTGTTGTCTTTGTCGGGAAGTAGGAAAAAAGAGAAAGAAAAATGAAATGGCTACAGTGTCAAAAATAACTTCCCAGGAGGACTTAAAACATAAAACTCTTGTTTTGGTGCAGTGAAGAATGTGTTTGCTGAATAGACAGCCTTGTGACTCACTAGGATACATTAGCACTTGGCTATGTGCAAGTGGTTTGAGTGATTGGATCACAAGATGCATTGGACCCCATTTCTATCTGTATTTATAGCTGACCACTTGTGGTTGGATGACTAGAGACAGATGTTAATACCAGGTGTAAATGGGGCCATACTACTGCATTATTAGAAAAAGAGTGCAACACAGAGAGCCAAAAGTTCAGCTGTGAATGTGGACAAAAAAGTTCAGCTGCAATTGGTGTGGACATTTAATTGAGCTCTGAGGGACAAACTGAGAGGTTGATTGTCTGTGGGCCATACTTTTAAAGAAATAGTGCACCTAAACAAATTCATTATTTACACACCCCATTCTGTTCTATATCTGTGTGGCTAAACTTAAAAAAACACACAGAGTATCATACAAGTATTTGACTTGTGCACTATATTTCAATCACTTTTTGAAGAAAAGCATGATATTTAAGACACTGTTCACAAACAATCTTTATCGTGCAGATTGTAAAAGGAATAGTTATTTTTTGTAAAGGAAAATTATCATTTGCTGATATTTGCTATTTTTAAAGTGATGAAAGCATTCTTGTGAAATACTTGTGGATTATTGTGATGTTTTTATCAGCTGTTTAAACTCTCATTGTGACGGCACCCATTCACTGCAGGGGATCCATCGGTGAGCAAATCATGTAATGTGAAATTTCTCCAGATCTGTTCCAATGTAGAAACTCCAAAATTTGTGAATATATTTTCACTTTTGGGTGAACTATTTCTTTAACAAAAGCAAACTGGGTGTCAAAAATGTCAGTGATAACAAATTAAATGCCATTATGCTTCTCACATAACGTTCAGTGACATATGTCTGTAAAGTTTTTTCATTAGTGAAGCAACTGTGATTTAGTTAGTACTTCCATTTGTTTGTGAAAGAGAGAAACAGTGGGAGATGGAGGGAGAGAAATTGCGAAAATGTTCCTTGCACTCTGCAAGCCATCTAACCTCAATGGCAGTCGATTATGACATCACACATTGAAGATGAAGTCCACTGCTGGAAACCATCATCTGCTCAGTACCCAGAGTGTTTGAGTGTTTGCCAGTATTTAGCCCGAGCATTTATTCAGCCAGTCAGTAATCATGCTTACATAACTAATTATTGCCTGGATGTCGCTCCCCTGGAAGGGCCTTTTCTTTCAGCTGATTGTTTAGGGAAAATGAAGAGACGGCTGATTAGATTTACTACGCTGCTTCAAGCAACACTCCATAATTTCACCATGCTCCTTCGCAAGGAAGGACCTGTTAAAGGGCAATCATCCTGATATTCATAAAATCATGGGCTGTAATATCACGATGAATGCATATTTCTTTCAATTTACATCTTTTTGAAGCAGAAAAAGGAGCATTATGGTTGCAGTGATGGAGCGATGTGCGATGCGCCCACACCTGGACCGCTGCATCCTCTTCACTTGATCAGTGCTGCTGATGGTGGGATTGGTGTGAAAATAATCATTGTGTCATTTTGCATCCATTGAACTGATGTGTGAAAATACGCCCCTACAAATGTGAGCATTTGGTTATCACAGTGCTCCCACACTGATGTGCATTCATTCTGCCACCAGAAAAGAGAAAGAGGTTCATTAGGCCTGTCTCGCACGTACTGTGTCCACAGGGCCGCGAGCATAACAGCGCAAATAGTACCTGTTTTAATACATTTTAAAACATAATTGTGACCCTGGAACACAAAACTTAAGTTGCACAGGTATATTTGTAGCAATAGCCTAAAGTACATTGTTTGGGTCAAAATTATCGATTTTTCTTTTATGCCAAAAATCATTAGTATATTAAGCAATGTTCATTTTACATGAAGATATTTTTTAAATGTAGGGATGTAACGATACACTCAACTAATGATGCAATATGATTCACAATACTGATTTCACAATACACAAATCATAAGAGAAAAGGTATCCTATTATTATTATTTTTACAAAGTGTTGCCCATTTCTTTGTGAAACTGAAATATGTCTTATAACAAAGCGAAATTGAAATTTGAAAACAAATCAAAATCAAATATATAAATAAAACAAATAAAAGAAATCTCTTCATATAAACAAAACACTTCTGAATGAAACAAAAACAGCAGACGAGCTGAATGAAGATGTAGATTCTCTCTCTGACAGAAGATGGCGCTTATGGAACAGCAGCGATAGAACGTTTCCTTGGTTACAGCAAAGTTGACTGGTTAACAAAGCAGTGCTGCGGTGTATAATTACCATTTTAATATGCATTATACAGAGGCGAGATAAAAAGAAAATACCATTTTACCGTTTCCTTAAGAGATACATTGATGTAAATTCCTATTTAACCGTCCATTTAACTGACAAGAACTGTAACATATCCTTATCGATTTTTTTATCGACTCAAGGTGAATTGTTACATCCCTAATTAAATGCAATATAGAGTAATAAGATGTTTTGTATTGCATGGATGAAAGAAAGCCATACAGAAAGTTTGGAATAGAAGGATGAATAAAAATGCTGAACTTTTATATTTTAAGTGACCAGTTCCTGGTTCCGTATTTTTCGGACTATAAGTCGCACCTGAGTATAAGTCGCATCAGTCCAAAAATACGTCATGATGAGGAAAAAACCATATATAAGTCGCACCGGATTATAAGTCGCATTTATTTAGAACCAAGAACCAAGAGAAAACATTACCGTCTACAGCCGCGAGAGGGCGCTATGCTGCTCAGTGTAGACTACAGGAGCAGTGAACAGTATAGAGCGCCCTCTCGCGGCTGTAGACGGTAATGTTTTCTGTTAGTTCATTTCTCTTGGTTCATGTCAAATTAATTTTGATTAATAAATCGCACCTGACTATAAGTCGCAGGACCAACCAAACTATGAAAAAAGTGCGACTTACAGTCCGGAAAATACGGTATTTATTTTTGCCGTAAACTTACTGGGTATATCACGTCAGCATTACCCATGACACCCTGCATGTAATAGTATTTCAGTAAAGAAAGATGGCAAGATATTACGCCCATCTATACTGCAGGTAAACAACAACATGACATAAACACTAATAGAGAAGATCATAAATCATGAGACATGAGTATTTTCAGGCCATTCACTGCAGTGGTTTGAAAACAGCATGACATGATGGATGCTTTTCAGTTATTGCCTCAAGCACACAAGAACACAAACCCCCACACACAGCTTCCTATTCCCTCCCTATTTCACTTCCTCTGTTTTATATCAGTCTACATTATTTCTTTACGCCTTGTGCCTTGAGAAAATCCCTCGCCTGCAAACTGCAGGACATCCACCATGTGGAACGGCATCCAGAGACACAGGGAGAGTCAAACATCTGCTGTAGCGTTCGGCTTCTCTTCTCAGTGTGAGCCTGTGGTGTCTTGAGTAATGACTGTACCGTTGTCTGACAGAGCGACGTATACCCTCAAACTGCTTCGCCTGCTCCTGCAGAAGAGATACAGAAACACCTAAACAGGTGTGTGAGTCCTTCATTTACATTCCACAACTGATTTGTATTAACACGTGTTTTTTAAGGCCATCCTTGCAATTATAATTTGATATCAGTAAGATATTTTTTTACGTTTTTGAATCAAAAATGCAGCAATATTGTTAAAAATAATTACTATTCAAAATAATTATTTTCTATTTTCATCTATTTGAAAATTTTCAGTTCAATTAAGTTAAGTTCAATTGTATTTATATAGCATATTTAAAAACAACCATGTGCTTAACAATGTGCGGAAAAACTTATTCAACTTATATATTAATTGTGTAGTATTTTAGCAGTCATTTCAGATAATTCCTTTTATAGTAAATTAATATACTATATAAAAATAATGTTATATAATATATACTTTTTTAAAAGGTACCACATAAATGCAGACCATGTTTTCATGAATTCAGCTGTCAGTCCGGCCCCTACAGCTAAAGGCAACATGTTTTATCAAACCACCAAGAGCAGACGGAGCCGTTCACACATGATGTGTTCATGCATTCAAAAAAAATAAAAATCTGGACAGAATGCAACAGACTGGAACCGAAAGCAAGATGCATTCTTCAAAGTTGAACAACTTATAGCTTGACATGGCATCTTACAAACATGCTGTTTATGATGCGAGACGCTAAATAAACAGCCAAGCGTGACGCAACAACCAAAGATGTCCATCTGGTGAATGTGTGCATAGGCAAACTATTATAAAAATAGCCCAGACAGAAAGCAGGAACAAGTGCTGTGTGAACGGCCCATGGAGAGCCTGACAAATGTGATTGTAAATAAACTTTCAAGTGTGCTTTTTCTTTGAATATCAGTGATTGCTTGTGGCCAAAGCACTCTATTCAGTCAGTGCAACATCTGATATTTTAATAGCATTATTTAAATCTCAGTTTGTTTGTGTTTGTTTGGTTGCTAGAATTCCACATACTGCCGTCCTGTCTTCTGTGATCGCATGAGCTAATCATAAATATGTCTAACAAGTTCAATTACATTCCCTATCGGCTCAGGTAAGAGACCGAAGCTTTTCTGACTCACTGCTACAGAACATTGGATGAAACAGTTTATGTTGTCTTTTCCTTTTTCACAAAATAAGCTGCTTAGCTTTTTATTTGAAAGTGTTTCTCAAGGAGAATCAATGGATTACTGTGGATCTGTATTGATTATAGTGATTAGGCTCACACTAGAACAGCAAACAACATTTTAAGAAACACATGCCTTTTTAAAAATGCACTTGATTTGGGGAGGGAATTGTAATAATTTTGGCAACTTGCTCAAGAGTCTGATTATTTAGCTTGTGCTACAAATTATATAAGCTATACAAAAAATTAAAAAGACGATTTCAATTTTTTATAAAAACAGCTATTATTGTAGTAAAATTTTACACTGCACTTTCTATTTTTTATCACTATATGTAAAAAAATTAAAACAATTATACTTACCTTTTGTTGCTTTTTACTAAATGAGCACAACATTTTAAAATCATATTTAGCCTACTTAAAAATATTAAAATAGAAATATTACAGATACAAAAAATATACAAAGTGCAGTCAAACGTTGTGGTTATTCCTACACATTTTTTACAGTTACACATTGTTACTTACAATGAAAGAATTTGCAACAGTGTATTAAATGAGAGCTTGCGTGTTTTAGGACGTGCCACTGATACATTTACACAACTCTGATTGGCCATTGCTTTCAACAGACATGTCTGTGATTGGCTACGATGCTCAACGCTGTTAAACATGTTGTAAATAAAAAACTTATGAAGCGCTTAATAGAAGCTCACACAAATATAAACCATGCTGGACAGTGTGCATCTATCGGCTGACATAGTGAGACCTTTTTTTTTTTTTTACTAAATTTAGGATGACCACATTGTTTCTAGGTTTGGCATGCACTCGTTTTCAAGTACTCTGGATTACATCAAGCAGAAACTCCTGATGCATAGTGTTTCTATTGGAGCTTTGAGGTTTAGCCAAAACACTGACTCCATTAGTCATGAGCATCATTGACTGGCTTTATTAACCAGAGCTTAGACGTATCTTACGGCACGCTGAGTTTTGAAGAGAGAATCTCTGTTTAGCAATGCTGAAGCACCAAAGCTTTGAAGGCAAAGTCTCGCTGAAGGGCAAAGAGTCGGTATAGATCTGTTGCTTCTGACGCCTGGGAGTTTGAAGTCTCTCACAGTAATTGGTTAATGATCTCTTAAATAAGTGGGCATGAAGAATTTTAATCATTTTTTTTGAGCAATTGAGGCTCAAATGATTTATTGATCTATATTGTGTCAATACTTTGAGACAACAAACAAATGAGATGACACCTTAATGCCACGTAGCTAATGCCTAAAGCACCTTTAGCGATTAAATATTCATTCTGTTAGGCATTTTTATAAAAGACTGCAGCAGCAGATAATATATCAGGAACAGGATGATTGATTATCAATGCATGAATCAAACTCATTTGTTTTCCATGCATCATTTTGAGTCATTATGTCCCTGTAGGCTATGCATTATTAAGAACAGTAGAATCCCTCACAGTAACTTCTCCATCACAAGATAGATCACATGAGATAAAGTGTCTCCTCTACCACTGGTAGTGGCAGTAATGATGCCATTCATTTGCATAAAAATAATATTTTATTAAGTTTTTTTCGTATTGGACATGTCGCTTATGTCACTAGAAATTGCACAGAATCAACAAACCCAGCTTTCTTTCATGTATAGACATATTTCCTATTAAAACAGCAAATCTCAAACTCAATATTTGTCAAAGTAATACCTTGCTACTTGTTAGTCGGTTGCAGGTATAAGGTGGCGGATAATTCTTATTCTAAATAGCATGAATAAAAAAATCTGTGTAGTGCAGGATGAGTCATAAATATTTTTGTTCGATTTCCTGCAAGACAACATCTGTAAAAAAAAATATAATAATTTTAAATGTGTTTCTCTGTATATTTTGTCAACATTTAGTTGAAATTATTTTTAAAGCATTTGAAAGAGGATTCTTATGATCACAATGGCTACATTTTTTTGATCAAAAATATTGTAAAAACAGTAATTTTGGTAAATATTATTATAATTTACAGTGGCTGTGTTCTGTTTGAGTGTATTTTCAAATGTAATTTATTCCTGTGATGCAAAGCTGGATTTCCAGCATCATTACTCCAGTCTTCAGTGTCACATGATCCTTCAGAAATCATTCTAATATGCTGATTTTATCAGTTGAAAAAAAGTTTTGCTGTTCAATATTTTTCTGGAAACTCACATTCTTTGATTAGTAGATTTATTTGAAATCAAAATCTGTTGTATCATTCTAAATGTCCTTACTGACACTTTTGATTAATTTAATGCATCCTTGCTGAATAGAAGCAGTAATTTAAAACTTTTCAATGCAAGTGTGTAAATGAATGTCTTTAAGAAAGATTATATTGGCTCAAATTAATGTCAGTTCTGCGATAGGGTTCATATACAGTTCAAAGATCTGAAAAGTTAATTAGCTACACATTCAAGCAGAAATGAACCCATCACTGCCTTCACTTCAGAAAAAACAACAACAACCATACCTGCAATTTACAAAGATTGTCAACGTCAACAAAGCTCTTCATTTCTAAACTCTCATATAGAGGAGATTCTTCTAAAGTCTTGCTCAAACTCTGACTCTTAAGCATTCATTTTTACATGGCAGTGCATTTTATTTTGACTTTCTCACAGGATGCTCAGACGCGGATGCTCTTGTGTTCTCCAGTGCTTGGACGGCATGCTGAAATCCTGCAAAGTATTAGTGTCACATGGGCTGCTCAGGATGCAGAGCGTGTTGGCATAATCTGACGGTGAGTAGTGTTTCTCTCTCCAGAGACGAGCACACTCATCCCACTGAACCACACAAGCAAACTGCAAGAGTCTCACCTGCATTAATCACGTCCTCTTTTAAACCCACACATGTTTGTGTTTGATGACAAACTGATGATGAGGTCCAAAATATTCAATTCACTTCATTATTTGTAAAATCCCTGCAGTACAGTGATCCGTGCAAAACCATATTCAAATTATTGATTACTAATATACTGTATGTGGTTGATACACCTTTTTATGTGTGACCCAGGTGACAATTAAAAAAAAAATATATTACTAAAATATTAAAATGTCCAATTTTTGTATCGCAATTCAAACATTATTTAAATTTTACTAAAAGTGTTTTTTTACAACATTTTTTTACAACATTTTTTTACAACTTTAACAAAATATGTGATTTAAATATTTATTTGTAATATTCTAATAGCATTAAAATGTCCAGATTTCTAATTTAAGTGGAATGTTATTTAAAGGTTACTAAAACATTACTTACAACATTCCTTCTTTTCATATAAAATATTACATTTAATTGTATTTTTTAACATTATAACAATGTTTTCTCTCGACATTAAGAACATTCATCAAGTACTTTAGGCCTATAAATATAAGGATGTTTTTAAAATGTTGTTTGATGAATGTTTTCTCTTAAAGGGGGGGTGAAATGCTATTTCATGCATACTGAGTTTTTTACACTGTTAAAGAGTTGGGTTCCCATGCTAAACATGGACAAAGTTTCAAAAATTAAGTTGTACGTTTGAAGGAGTATTTCTGTTCCAAAAATACTCCTTCCGGTTTGTCACAAGTTTCGGAAAGTTTTTTTCGAGTATGGCTCTGTGTGACGTTAGATGGAGCGGAATTTCCTTATATGGGTCCTGACGCACTTCTGCCGGAAGAGCGCGCGCTCCCGTAGAGCAGAGCAGAGAGAGGCTGTGCACAGACAATCACTGATCAGAGCGAGAGCGTCGTGAAATGTCACAAAAGCAGTGTGTTTTTGGTTGCCAGAGCAAGAAAATCCTGCACAGATTACCAAAAGAGAAACAGCATTAAGGGACCAGTGGGTGGAGTTTATTTTTACAGAGCATCAACGGAGTTGTGCAAGTGTTTGTGTTTGTTCCCTGCATTTCGAAGATGCTTGTTTTACAAACAAGGCCCAGGTTGACGCTGGATTTGCACATCGTTTATTTCTTAAGGATAATGCAATCCCAACGAAAAAGGGTCACGATCGTGTGTTGGAACCGCAGGCGGTGAGTAAAACTGCTTCAAATATCTCTGTGTTGTTAACTTAGATATCAGCGCATAAGCACATCAAGTAAACAACATGCGATGTTGTTATCAAACTGCACTTTCCACATGTAACGTTACAGCTTAAAAAGAAAAAAAAAAAAAAAAAAAAACGACAAAGTGGAACTTAGTCATTTTCCAAAACCGCTAAGCAAATATATACAGTTTCAGTACATACCACATAGCATACCGCCTTTGCTGATGCTGCTCTTGTTAAATTTCAGCCTCTGGATCTGTGTCACAGCTTCCAGACGTGCTCAACACAAAATCCTACTGGCGCTCGTGATTCTTTAGCTCCGCCCACACGTCACGCCTCTAGGCGCTCGTGTTTTTCTGGGAAAAATCGGTACAGACTATCTTTCTCTTATGAATATAATAAAAATAAAGACTTTTTGGAGTTATGAAGGATGCAGTACTACTCTATAGGTACTCAAGATTAACAGGATATTGAGTGAAAACTAGCATTTCACCCCCCCTTTAACATTATGAGAACGTGTTTTAAATATTAATAATGTTCTAAGAATGTTTCATAAACATTTTAAGAACATTTTGTCCTAACATTTAAAAAACTATTCTCTTCTGTTGCTCTTCTCTTTGTGAGTCTCTGTGTTTGTTTTGTGGAGTTTCCGATAAGGAGATTCTGTAGATATAAGGACAAAAGAGAGAAAAACAGACTAATTGTTTTTACCCAGTGGGGAAAAGAGACTGTTGAAAGTTTTTTTCCCATTCACTCAAATCTTGCGTCTCTATCAAAAGTTCATGATTAGCAGATGATTCATTGCTTTCATTGAACCTTCACCAAACTCAGCCAACATGACTGAAGGGAAAACAAATGAAAAGTTTATCGTCACTATCCGGTCATCCCTCAAAGTTTATTTATTAGATTATGTGGTTGATAGAGTGGATGATGCAGTTCATTTTCAAGACCTCAAGAACAGTTCTGAGGAACTGTTTTTTTTTCTGTTTCTTTTATTTTTTGTGCTCATAAAGTCTTCTCATAGCTTCATAATATTGCGGTTGAACCGATGATGTCTCATGGACTATTTTTAATGATGTCCTTACTATCTTTCTGGGACTTGAACGTGTCAGTTGTGTTGCTGTCTATGCAGGGTCAGAAAGCTTTCGGATTTTCTGAAAGTCAGAATTGTGTTAATCAACACAGTATATCACTGGATTTACGGGTTATATATATATATCTGAGAACACATTGGAAATTTCAAAAATTATATACATATACATTTTTTTTTGCCTATTTTTGTTTACTATTATTTACATCGTACATTTCAGTTATTTATCATCTTTATATTATTCAGTTATTTATTTTAATTTTAGTTGAAATTTGAGTAATTTTATCTTGTGATTTTTATTTTTTTTACATATTTTTTATATAACTTTAATTTTAATACTTCTATATCTTTAAAACTAATTTAATTTCAGTTTCAATCATTGTAGTGCTTCTACTTATTTCGTTTATATGTATTACACTTCAAATTTGATAAGCTTTTTTTTAAGTTTGTCCTTGTTTTTTTGTAATTTATGTATTCTTTATTTCATTTGGCAAAACTAATTTTAATAGGTTTAGTTTATAACAACACTTGTTTTAAACTGAAGTAAATCAATAGAAAATTTCAATGAATTATTAAATCATATTAGAATGATTGATAAATATTTAATATTCTTCACTATATTCCTAGGTCACCATTTAACCTGTTAACTGTCACTCACGTTTTTGAAGATAGACTTGAACATGAAAACATTTTGTAACATGATTTTGATGTACCATTTACATGGTAATGCAATGTCTGATTTTAAAAAGGGTTTTAAAGGATGAATTTTTAGATTTTATGTTTTCAAGTGATATATAACTCCTGATGATTTCTAAAATGTGATAGAAAAAAAGGCAACGAGGAAGTATTTTTTTTAAACAAAGGTCAAAACTCCTGTTATGATGTAGATTTCTGAGGGTGCACTCTTGTCATAAATTAATCTATTACTTTTCCTACATAATTTTTAACAGACAATATTGGTAAAATATATATTTGGGGTCTTAGACCTTTCCAACGATATATAGTTTGTCAAGATTAGATTAGATTTGATTGTAATATAGTATAGTCAACGTAGGCGTCCCGTATACGAGACGGGGTGACAATTAACAGGTTAAACATAAGAATATTAGTGACATTCTGACATTAAACTTTGGGCCCCAATTGTATTGAAATTACTTTTTTTTTTTTTTTTTTTTGGCTACATCAATTAAAATTCAAGCCACTGAAATGTTTCCAATAAATTATCTTCTTCTTTTAGGGAACTCTCCCAGACTTCCTACAGACATTGCCTTCATTTCCATGGCACAGTCTGAGGGTTATACTTTTATCTATTGCAGTAATTGGCATAAAATTGCATATTCTGTGGCCGTAGTTTTCTTACCCCCCTCAAATAGCAGAGAAATAGCAATTATGGCTTCCCTTATTGAGCTCCTCCCTGGTCTAGGGCCAGAGCTCAACAGAGGAGAAGAACATTTCTTTTTCTCATTCAATGAAATTGGCCACATATAGGGCCAAATGGGCTCTTTCTGTTCACACGGAGAGGCTTGTGTGTTGGTTTTTCTCTTGCATTTTAGCTTGAGATCTTCCTGAAAGTCTGTTCATCAAATGCAATATTTGACTAAGTGTCTTGTCTCTCTCTGAGGAAGACGTCTGCATGTTAAGCATTCTTCAGATAACGACCCTTTCTTTGTGCTTTCATTCCAAGGATACAAAAGCAATCACAAGTAACCATGGTTACAGATGTACGTCTTGCCAACGTAACAATGCGTTTGCAGATATGGCATTATATCAAACATTTATGATTTAATTTGTGACTGGAGCAAATTTAATATCATGCAACTGAATCTTATGCTTTAATATGTGCGCTATCCATCGCCTCGCAAGACGTGTCTTGAATCCTCAGAAGCTGAGAGCTTTGCCTGACAGGGTGCATATATAAAGGTCTGTCCTGTGTGGCGTATGAGATTAAGGTGTTGGGATTCTAAGCTGTTTCACGGCTAAAGGGAGATGGCTAATCTCTCCTCCACAGGCTCAAGAAAATCTGTTCTAGACTGCTAGACGGGATCCTGTTAGTTTCTCCAGCAAAAATCAGACTCCCTTTGCTGCTCTCACCACAGGCTTCAGTGTAAGGAATACAAATAATTCTTGTTTTTTGAACAGTTTTGAGTTAGTTACTCACATATACTGTACTTGCATGTTCAGTGTAAAAAATAAACCAAAGAAAAGAAAGAACTGCCAGCATTTCACCATCAAAAATATGGTAGCAACATTTAAAGTTACATTTACGGTTAAAATAATTGTTTCATTAACTGATACAAGTGACATCTGTATCTATATATATAGCACTTTTAAGACTGTTAAATGCAATGTAATGTATGCAAAATTATCCAAGAACCGAACATATCCACTCCTGTGCATCAAAAGGTTGAGTGGCCTAAAACCATTAGTACCATTTGCAAGAACTAATTTGCTCTCACTTATATCAACACAGAAACAATTCAACAATTCAATTTGGAACTAACAGCAATGATTATAAGAACTTTGTTTTTGACAAGCTACAGCTCGAAGCACAAGGCCGGCTCTCTCATTATACCTGGTGAGTGCCAGTGGAGCGTGGCCCAAATGTGGTGTTATTCTTAAAGAGGGAAATTGCCCGTTATAATTATGCCTGTGAGATTTTCAATTCTGTGACGTGGGTGGGGTTGTGGGCTAATGCATGCATTATGGCATAAAAAGATTATAGACTCTAAGAAAGGTTTTCAAATAGGTCACAACGTACTGTTAATATATAAAGACTTTTCTGTACTGGTTTTTTAAAGGTGTTTTACCTGTATTTTGAATATTAAACTCTAAAGAGAATAATACAGCTTCAATTCAAGATGAACGAAAAAATAATAATTTTACATTTTTGGTTCGAAATCATTATATTGTCTACGAAACAAGCCTTTTAAACAAAGAATGGGTTTAATTGCTTTTGTACAATTTTATGCTTCACGTTTCTGCATTTAAATACTCCAAGAATGGCCCCCATTTACTTCCATTGTAAGTGCGTCACTGTGACCTTGATTTTTGCTGGAATTGTTTAATAAAATGAATAACAAGTCCAAATTATCTTTCCCTGGTATTCAACAGTATGCCAAAAATGCTGTTGACTGAGCATCGAATGTCTCTTTAAATTATTTATTTATTTATTGTAAATATTTAAATTTATTTATTTATTATTTTTTTGTAAGATACATGCCTGAGATTCAATAGCCTCTTTGTGCATAAGGATCAACATCAAATAACAAATCTTCCAAAAGTTTCTTGTAATGCTAATTGGAAACTGTCTGAACAAGAACCAGCTTAAGGAGACCTTTAACATTTAGCATACAAACAAAATTAAGTTAGCTACACCAAGTAGTCTGAGAACAATTGCTGAGAGAACTCAGTGCATGGTGTTGCATGTGATAATTTACGTTTTTTTACAACTTTGAACAGTGTCAAGTTGCTGTCCCCTTCATCCACGCATCCATTATTAGTATTCTTTCCAGACCCAGAACAAGGTGAGACAACTTGCCATTATTATGAACCCTTTTAACACATTTTGGCAGGCTGCTCTTGGCAAATGTGGGTTGAATTACAAATAGTCCTAATTATGCACATCACAAGTTTACAAGCCACTACACGCGCTCGTTTAAACAGATAAGCACGCTGTGGCTATATAATCACTTTAATTATATTACAGCTATTTTTTCCTCCATTGTTATCAGTAATCTGGGCACAGATATATCTCAGACCGGGCCAGTAATACTGTAATAGGTTTCACCATGCTTTATATAACAGGAGCGAGTGATTAAATATTTGATATGGCTGCTGTGCTAACATCCATATCCCCATCTGCACCACAGGGGAACAAGATGACTCTGGGAATCAGTACTTCAGAAGGGCATGACGGGAATTAGTCACGAAACACCTGCTCTGCCTTGATAACACTTTACTTTTGTCTGTCAGTATAACGTCCTGGAACACGTTTGTGATGTCACAATTGAACACCACATGTTCCTCAACAACACAAACGTATAATTAGAATGAGCAGAAGAGGCATATAGCACGATTGTGATTTTATTTGGTATGAATAAAATCCAAAAGCAGGCTGCTTCAAGATTGAAAATATTTTCCCTCTGAAATATATATTGAAATCTATTTTGGTTTATGGTTGAAAGTCATTTCAATATATACTATATATTGCCATCGTTATATTGGCTATAGCCATACTTTTGCAATGGACAGTCATATTCAATAAAATGTTATTACATTTTGGACATTCCTAATAAGTTAATGAAGTTCTTGAACATGTCACCTTACAAACAAGCAATTTTGTACTGTAGCTTATTAAAGTTTATGCTTGTTGTAATAATAAAGAGCAGGCTAGTCTGATATTTGTGTCCAACTGCTGTGCTAATTGTTTCCTCTTTAACAAACTCAGTTATATTGATAAGTATTGGTATATATATATATATATATATATATATATATATATATATATATATATATATATATATATATATATATATATATATATATATATATATTAAATTAAAATTACAATTATGCATTTAGCTGACGCTTTTATCCAAAGCGACTTACAGTGCATTCATGCTATCAATTTTTACCTATCATATATATATATGATATATATGATTCTAAATTCCTCATGAATGCCTGAAGCAGCCTGAAAAGTTATATACATGATAATAAAGTTCAGATGAATCATGTTAATGTTCAAAATTAAAAGCGAATCAAGCCTAAACAAACATTAGTGCTAGATGAAATAGACTAAACAAATTATATCCAATATTAGTCAATATTGATCATTTTAAAAAAAAGATTGAAATGATGATTAGGAGATTAGGAAAAATGGATTTTCTTTCCTGTGGGGGTTAAAAGATTCTATTGTGACAAACTGTGACAAAAAGGTTTTGATGTTTTATGGGTTTGTGATCTAGAAAGTTTATTTTGCTTTCATTTTATGTTTCTAGTTTTAATGTTTTCCATTTGACAGTCAAATCAAGAATATTATAATTAAATGGACAATATGTCATATTCACAGGCTTGACTACCGAATGTCTTTTAAAAGCTTCTGAACTTTTAACCTCATCACATACTAAAACACTTATCCTGCTCTTCTCAAAATTCTCTCTCTCTCTCCCAACTCTCTTTCCCGGGGAGTTTTGACCCAGCAAGGGGTGAGTAAATACATGTATTCCCAAAGTGATTTCACAGGCCTGTGGTCCAAAGAGAGCTGCGTCTGTGCTCGGGATTAGGAAGTCATGATTGACAGCGGCTTGAGTGCTGGACAACACGACTGGCAGGAAAGAGAGGATATCTCAGAATGTGCCAAGACTTTCTTCTTTATTCCTCCTCCTACTTCCTCTTCCTTTCATCTCATTTACTGGTTCTTTGCTTTTGCCTTTTATCCTGCCTTCACAAAGATTAACGTTTTTTTCTTTTTAATAGCTTTTTTAAATTTAAAATGTCAATTTATAATTTTACTAGAAAAAAGAATGTACATTGAAATTGTTAAAAAATCAAAGATTTTCGGAGTACGTTTTACACGAAAATACTATTTCTACTTCAGAATTGTACATTTCTTCTTAAAAGAACCATTTTTATTTGTACATGATGATTATTTTAATAATACAATGAAAAAAAGTCACTATAAAGAACGTTTTGTGATTTCATGGATGTTAAAGGATCTTCATGGAACCATCAATGCCAATAAAGAGCCTATATTTTTAAGTGTATTGTCTTTAAAAACAGCTTCTTCTTCTTTTTGAAAGTGTATATTTTTTTATTGCCCTCTTTGATGACTGAACAGACATCCTGTTCTCTCAGATAATTCGTTTATGGTTCACTTTGCAAATGCTGCATTAAAGTCTCCTCACAAAATTATATCTGAGTCTAAAACAAACTTTACTGCAGAAAAAAAATGGCCGTGTTTTTACCACACAAGCTGTGACAGTTACAGACTGTTGCAATATGTTGAGAAAACTGTGCTGAAAATAAAAATAGATCCTCTGCACTCAGCAGCCTGACTATTCTTGACAACTAGATGCTTTCTGCCATCTATAACTCTATTTTCTCTCTCTCTTCTTTTTTTTCTATCTGTCCTGAGTCTCATTGATCAATGTGCAAACAGAGCAATTTCTCACCATCCATCATTTTATAGTCAATAACAGCAGAACACAAGGCGGCGAAATGGAAAATGGTGTCTCAAAATCACTCCAACTGCATGATCCGATGCATACTGTAATAACTCAGTTAATCATTAACTCCCCATAAACATAACACACGCTGACACACATGCACATACACACGTCACTGGTTGGCCCTGTGCAGCATCGCAGCGCTCAACTATTGTTCACATTTGTGCTTTAAATAATATGAGACGCCCACTCTTCTGCACTGATGTCCTGTCACTCAGTCTGCTTCTGCATTGTGTTTCATTCAGTTCTTTCATGGCTTTTGGGAGAGCTTAAATCTTTGCTTTTGTTTAATTCATTTAGTTTAAAAAAGCATTCAAGTGGTAATATAAAAGGATTATTAAACAATTATGTTTTCTTTTACTAGTATCGCTACTGGTGAAGATCATGTGATCATGTGAAATGATGCGAAAAGGTGCGACTCAATTAAACTGAGATTGTAAATATTTTGCTAAATAAATGAGTGTGAAATAAAGTTTAAAAGTTAAAATAAAGTTTCAAGGTTATTTAAAAAAAAAAATACAAATATCTGACAATATTACAGTTTAGGTTTAACTGCATTTTTCATCAAATAAATGTAAATAAATAATTTTTTAAAAATCTTTATTTTTTCCTTATTAACTTTTGGCCTGTGTGTGTAGTGGTACCGTTTATGTTTACTTTTATGGTATGTACTTGGTCATTCATTTGTTTTACTTCCAGAAACCATCATTTTACATAACAGTATTTATTATTGGTATTCTTTTTTTATTAATATTTTATTTTATTAATATTAATTTTTTTTTCTGGTTGAAGATGCATTCAGTATCAGCTTGCTCCCTCAGTTTAAATGAATGTGAATCTGCTTTTTGGTTTTAATATGTTTAAATGGGGAAACAATTATTAACATGTTCACAAATGAGATCTTAGTTTCCATTTCTTTCTGAACTTCTCCTGTTAGGGCCAACATCTTGAAAGCAAGAGATACAGACACAGCTTCATTTCCTAAACAGGCACGCTGCCATTGCTGCTCTGGCCGGACTCCAGCCCAAGAGAGGGTGAGTAAGGAGGACACTGCTGAGTGTTCAAGGGCATTAACAGAGATGCGCTTCTTTCTCCTATATATATAGATACCTCACCTCAGCTAAAAAATAAGGTATAATAAAGGTTCATGACACTAGCTTTGTTCTGAAGCCAAGTTATCTGCCTCAGTGCCTTTGGACGTCATAGGCTGCTGCACTCCAATGTTTTGGAATCCTTTTCTAATATTCAGATTATTATTATTTTTTACTTTAAGTTTCTTTCTTTTCAGTACTGAATTAATTTTATATTTATAATGTCTAAAGCATATTTAGAATGTCTCCAACATTGTCTGATTGTTGCACTGCATTATGGGAGTCAAAAAAGGCATCTTAGAAGCATCACGATTAACGTTGTATTCTTTAAAGGAACAGTTCCCCAAAAATGAAAAGCTGCATAAGATTTAGTCACCCACAGACCATCCGAGATGTAGATAAGTTAGTTATTCATCTGAAGAGATTTGGAGAAATCCTCTGCAGTAAATGGGTGCCATCAAAATGAGAGTCCAAACAGCTGATAAATGCATCACAATAATCCATGAGACTCTAGTCCTTCATTTTATGTCTTGTGAAGAGAAAAGCTGTGTTTGTAAGAAACAAGAACATCATTAAAGTGTTTTAACTTTAAACTGTTGCTTTCAGCTAAAATCCATAATTCATAATAATGTTTCCTTCAGTGGAAATGTCCATCCACTGTTGTCTCTCTTGTTCTGGACTGTCAGTGCCGATAGCCTCGTGGTTAAGTGCACTACCGTGTTCATGGAAACTCAAATTCAGTTCCGGTCCACTCCCGCTCCTATCTTTCTCCATTTAATACTTTCCGGTCATTTCTTTGCTGTCCTATCCCATTAAGCATAAAAGCCCATATATATATTTATATAATAATGTACTACTTTGGCTTGTAAATGGTGCTTGATCTGTGTATATTTCTCTCCTGATTCAGACTTTTTCACTGGAGAAAGCAATACTGTAGATAGAGGACTTGTAGAGGATCGAAACAATCGTTTGAAGTTAAAAAGATGATGGATTTGTTTATAACAAACACACAGCTTTTCACCTCACAAGACATTTATGGACTGGAATCGTGTGGATTACTTGTGGATAATTCTGATGTTTTTATCAGTTTTTTGGACTCTCGTTCTGACGGCACCCATTCATTGCAGTGGATCCACTGGTGAGCTAAATCTGCTCTGATGAAGAAACAACTTGGATGGCCTGAGGGTGAATAGAGTTTCAGGAAATTTTTATTTTGGGTTAACTTTTTCCTTTAAAATCTGCCTACTGTGTGTGAGAGTGTGTGTGAATTGTGTTTCCCTTACCTTGAAGTCAATAGTAATGCAGTGACAATAGGCCCACATCAAATTTTACACCGTAAGCAAACATGGAATCAATTAACGGCATGGTTTGCATGTTTCACCCTGTTCTTTTGAGGTGTTGTGTCTCGGAGCGACACACCAGCAGAGGCTTTTCCATTCATCCCGGGCTCTGAAAGAGTAAATAAACATGCACGCGGGCCTTTCACCGTCCGCCGTCTCTGTAATCTCTGCTCCCCAAACTCTCTGCCCTTTAACATTTCTAAAGTGTTTAGAGGGGCTGCACACTGTGCATGGAAATGTTAAGTATCGATTGGTGGGGGGACTACAAAGGGCCCGGCAGCTGGGATAGCAGGATGCTTGAAAACCCTTCCTAATGAAACTGGCATTTGGAGTCTACAGCAGGACGCATGGGCCGCCCGGCCGGCATTTGTCATCCTGTTTAGAGCACCCTCAGGCTTTTGGGATGGAAAATGTGTGACAAATGCAGAATGTAACCTTTTAGCATCGTAGGTGGAGATAAACTGTCTCTGATAAGTTATTAGCAGTGCAGTCACTATTGATGCAGAATGTAAATATGTTCCTCTTCAGAGTCCAAAGACACAAATTCAGTTCTTACAGGATATACAGTAAGGATTCATAAGCCTGAGACCACTGGTGAAATTGCTTCTATTTTGTATATTTTTTTAATATTATCAATTTTCATTTTTTTTCTAACGCATTATCAGCTAAATGGTTTGAGTGATAACCTGATACTTTATTCTGTATTTTTTTTTTCGCTTTAATGACAGCTAAAATGGTATTAACAAAAACCTGATGATCCCGTTCTTTAACATGATTTGTGGATTCAAATTATAGTGATTAAATACTGTATATCAACTGTATATACAATAAATATTTGATTTATTTGATACATATATGTGGGATTCATCTATTTTTGTTTAATATTTGCTTTTCTTTTTCCTCTGCACCTTTTAAATGTCTCGAATTCATTAAACTTTGTTTATTTCCATGTTTAGGAAGATTCATTCGTATAAACATTGAAATAAATTAATTTATTAGACTTTTGGATAGCCCTAAATGTTGTCAAATATGTTGCGCCTGCTCGTGCTCATCACAGACCACAAACACAGGTAGAAATCTTTTCATATAAATCTAACTTTGAGACAGAGTGATTGAGCCGGATGAATATGAGCATGTTTAGAGTGCTGTAATTACACACTCTTAAGTTGATTGTGTCCTGTGATTACAGGAACGGAGAGAGTGCCTTCTTGTCTGATTTGGGGGCTGTTTCATGGTCATTAAGGAGCATTCAGCTAATTAGCAGGATGTGTCTGCACTTGCCTGGAGAATCAGCTGTTATTTGAATCAGATTGGGACATGAGTGGGTCCACCCTGTCTGACTTGCTATGTCATGCATTATAACAGTCTCTTTTAGTGCCATAAACTCCTAAACAAACAATCCAGACAGTACAGAAAAAAAAAAATTCCAGTTCTCAAGCTTAAATGATTGCAGTTCATGAACAATAACATTACTACTGCTCATTTTCCATCTGTAAATATTTCTGGGTGATTACAGATGTTTTAAAAACAACTTTTCATATTAAACTTTCCTGACAGACCTCTGATCTGAGATAAATATATGATATATGAACCACAAAACAAGCCAAGGGTCAATTTTCTGAATGATGTATTACTACTCTGAAACCATTATTTATTTGTAATATTAAACTTAAATATGTTGCATTATATTTATACTGTACCATGGTTTTTGATTTGATTGTTGTCTCAGAGTTGGATTGTGTTGTTCTTACAATTCTTTACTGAAGAATATTTTGAATCACTATGAAGAAAATGAATGGAGAAAAATACTTGCGGAACCAAGACCAGGCGCTCAGTGTTGCACTCTATTTGCAGTCTTTTTGAAGATAAAACTCAGTGTGACAGACTCTCTAATGTGTTTCTTATGGGTAGGTAATGTCTGTTTTTCCACTTCCATTCAAATGAACACATTGTACTGCAGATATAGTAATGCCAGCACAATGAGCTGACTATGGTTAATCTGATTAGGAGAACCAATTTTCCACACTTCAATGCTGTTCCTGAAAAAAGAAATCATAAAAGAGGGAACTCAATTATGTACATTTTAATAATCCACACTGTAATTAATTAAAATAGAAAGAGAGACTGGGAAAGAGAGCGAGAGCGAGAGAGAGAACAAATAGTTAGAGATTAATCTAAAATAATTCTGTTTCTGTTCACAGATGATTTTTTCCTGGGGAAAATATAATAAATAAAAGTTCAACTATTCTCACATTTTTATATTATTACATTGCAAATGAATATTACATATTTGTTTTATAACATTGATGGCCGTTTTTATACTCATTTTTACTTTTGTCAGCATGAGAGTAAAAAATCATTACCAATCAGAAGTTCTCTTAGAATTTATATTCTTTTCTGTCGAGTAAAGACAATGGCAAAGATTTCATCTTATAAAATACAAAAGTAAAATGATGAAATAATCTGAGACATACTGACATATTTGATCTGATATTGAAGATGTTGGGCTTTCTTGCTCACCTTAACATATTCATGAATGATGGCAGATCTTTTGAAGTTGTGGTCACACTGCACATCATTAGAAGAAAAAGTTTCTATAGGTCACAAATCCCAAAGGTCACAAAAACATCCAGAATAGCAGCATGAATATTAAGCCATGTGTGATTGAAGGAAAAGTTAATCCAAAAATAAAGATTTGCTTAAATTGTAGTCACCCTCAGATGACCCAAGATTATGGTTAATATGTTTTTACCAGAACAGATTTGGAGAAGATTACATCACTTGCTAAACAGTGGATCCTCTGCAGTGAATAACTGTCGTCAGAATGAGAGTCCAAAACAGCTGATAAAAATATAATAATCCAAAAGTAATCCACATGACTCTAGTCCATCAAGCAAAAAGCTCTGTTTGTATAATTAACAAATCCTTAGAGACTGTTGCTTCCAGTTAAATATTAGTCCCCTATAATATTTCATATAAAGTCTTGTCTGAATCAGGAGAGAAATACGCACCTATCAAGCACCGTTCCATAAGAGAAAATAGCTAAAACAGTTGTTTTTTAAAAAACTAGGATTTTTAGAAACAACTGGGGATTAACTTTTTCACCGTTATTATGGATTACCAGCTTCTAATTTTTGGCAAGAAGCAAATATTTTAAATTGCACAGGATTTGTGTGGATTACTTGTGAATTATTGTGGTGTTTTTATCAGCTGTTTGGACTCTCATTCTGACGGCATCCATTCAATGCAAAAGATCCATTGCTGAGCAAATGATGTAATACTTAATTTCTCCAAATCTTTTCTGAAGAAGAAACAAACTCACCTATATCTTGAATGTCCGGGTGACTACATTTTCAGCTAATTTTAATTTTCTGGGTGAACTGTTCCTTTAATGTCTTTTGTGCCTATGGAACTCCATAGAATCGTTTTTTTAAGAAGCTGTCGGCGAATTATGATTTCTCCTTGGATCCTTGGATTCTACATGTCCAGTATGTATGCATGCACACGCTTTCTCCTTCCTGCTTTCCATCATGCACCCTCACACAAAAACACCCAAGTAGCCTTATATCTGTGCAGAAACACTCACACACATAGTCTTATCTCCTTCTAGACAGACCTCCTCATATCCTAGTGGAATTGTGCAAGACCTCCACTGCTGAGGATTAGATCTTTTAAGAGTGTTGCATTCTGATGCAGTTCCTGTTTTAGGTTAGCGGTCCTCTGGGATACGGGAACACTTTCACGCTGTGCTCACAGTTGCACCATTGCGAGGTTAAAATGTTAAAAGAGCATCTGCTGTTGAGGGGAATCTTCGGCATTAAGCCCATGGGACCACTGTGAAGATGGACAGCAGATAAAGATGGATCAATCTAATCTCACATGTTATGTCGCTCTTCTTCTTCTTCTGGAAATGGATCCTTGGAACAATTGGGCTTGAACATTTTCTGAGAAGTTTGTAGAGGTTTACAGTCTTTTAAAAATGTCCTTTAAGATGCTGCAGGAAATGAATGGTTATGATGGGATGCCCCGCAAGATAATCTTGTCCAATTGTGAAGGAGTGCAGCTGAACCATTTAATTACTTGCTAGTGCTTATCAGCACAGTCCATCTTTTTATCTATCCTTTGTTCATTTCACCTACCTCATTTCATTTATTGGAATATCTTGTATAAACTGGAACTCCAGTTAGTCAGACCAACTGGGTGATTACTTAAATGAAATGTGAGGGTTTTATTAGAAGATAAGGGGAGTACAAACTAAATTTAGACTTGAATAATCTCAATCTCATATTTTTCCTCAGTACAGACCAGGCTGGTCAAAATTTTGAGAAAATTAATATTGATGAAGTGTTACATGACAGGACAAACAATATTGATTTGATCCATCCATCACAATAAAGCTTTATATTGTGTATATATCAACATAAGTGAACTAATAATACATAAACAATAATATCAGAAAAAAAATGTCTGTATGTATGTTTTTCTGGAGTGAAATGGAAATTAATGAATTCATTACACGTACAGAAGTTATGAGAATTTTAAAACATTTATTACATTTTAATTCTGCTTCCTTTAAACCAATTTATAAAATAAAAATGAGATATATAGGCTAACTCTTGATTGCATTCTAAGTTGCTTTGGATGAAAGCATTTGTTAAATGCATAAACATAAATGCATCCTATTGGATTCTTCAGATCAAATTCAAGAATTGAAATTGAATTGGATTGAAATTGTATTAATATTCAGTTCAATTCAGAATGGTCTAGAACATACACAACATACACATCTACCTCCTATTTGACGGGACTAAAATGAAGACTTTCTCCTGTAACTGAGGGAAGGTTACAAATTATGATTGATCAACCTCAAAGCCCTCCATTTTCTAACCTATTGAGTTTGATTTGCATCGCCCAGCTTTCATTCACAGCTGTGACCCATGTGGAAATGAGGGGATCAGCGATTAGCCAAGCGTCCACTGGATGTGTCCAGCAGGCATCGCAGAGAGGATGCTATGTGTGAGCTTTTTGGGTTTGTTCAATGCATTGCCATTCATCACCTCTCATTACAGAGCCTGGCGACTGGTGACCCAGCGATTCAGAGCCACAGATACAGAACTCTTCATCCACCCCCATCTGTTCCAGTCCATTAGCTTGCGAGATGGGCCTGAGCCTGTGGTAAATGCTTTCCAGAACATTCTAATTCCACTCATCTCTGTGTCTCTCATTGCAACGTACCAGCTACACCACAGAGATCCATTCCATCCCCATGACAACAGCGACAACATCCCGGTTCCAGATTCGGGTCTGTTTGCACATACTGTCATGAATGGGGTGTTTAAAAAGATGTGAAAACTGTCATTTGTAAGCCGCGTGCAAAATAGCACTAATTCATAATTATTCTGAAAAAGAGCATGACATGATATGTGACACCGTAACTAAATCACTGCAGAGTAATAAGTGGGATTTTCTAAGGAGAGCATTGCTATTTCTGTTGCTCATTCTTATGTTAAGGGTCTAAGTATTACAATTTGGCAAACAATTTATCCTGCACCATTTTTTTGCAACAGACTTAAAAAGGTATTAGCAACTATAATTTTTTGTTTTTTTATAATTTATAGTGCTGTCAAATGATTACGGTAATTGCGAATATTTGCATCCAAAATAAAAGTTTTTGTTTACATAATATGTGTATACTGTGTATATTAATTATGTATATGTAAATACAAACACATGCATGTAGATATTTAAGAAAATGTTTATATATTAAATATATTTATATATAATATAAAATTTAAGAATATGAATATATCCATTTAAATATTTTCAAAATATATACTTTATGTATTAATGTATACATAATAAATACACACAGTACACATATATACATTATGTTAACAAAAACTTTTATTTTGGATTCGATTAATCGAGAATAATCATGTGACAGCACTAATAATGTAGCACAATATTGTAAAAAAAATCTGGTAATAATTTAAAACCAATTTATTTAAATTGTAATTTATTTTTTATATATAACAATGACATAAGACACTGTTCAAAGAATTATACATTGTCTAATAACATAAGAAATCTATTAATAATTGAACACCATATCATTTTTTTAATTCAACTATTTAATTAGATTTTATATATATATATAAAAATGACAAGTTTATACATTTTCAAAGAGTAATAAATGTATAAAATAAAATAAATAAAAACAAATACAGAATATTTTTCAATAAAGCAATACAAATAAATATATTATGTTATATATCATGGCTAAAATAAATGATGTTGTATATACTATGAAGATTATTCTATATTAATTGTTCAGTTACTTATAACTATTTAAACTGAACCAGTATATTTTACAGTTAGGATTAGGCCTTGTTTTATATTTGTTTTATCTTTCATTTTTTGTCTGGCTCTGTCTTCAGCTGCCTCTGCAAGGATGCATTTTGTGGTCCTCTGAGGAACATACTGATGATTCATCTCTCCTCATGTAAGGCAAAACTCCTCAAATACATTCACACGCTTTTATCTATTAACAGAGAGCAGGTTTGGCATTTTCAATAGGCTGTGGCCGTTAATGACACCATTAAGACAGCAAATCTGCTCAGCCCACACTAATTTATTCATGAGCACACCAGGAACTCATCCTTTGAAATGTGCAATTGACCTTTCCACTGGCTTTTAGTACTAAAACAGCCATCGTTCGACCACAGTCAGGCTTATTACATGTTTTAACACATTGGCTGCTGTTGTATAGTAAGTGTTCATTCATTATGCGACTGAACCCTCACCCGGACCATGACTAGCAAAGGGAGTTGAAAAGAATCTGTATTATCTGACTGCAGGCTTACAGATGAACTTTTTGAACAATGAACAGATGAACAAAGCAGCATCTGCCCTAAAGATGTTTTTAGATTGTGTTTGTTACCAGAATACTTCCACTCAGCTGCCCTCTCTCTTCCTGGTTAATCAGGGAGCCAATTGAGGAGTGCACTTCCCTTTTTAATTTGCCTTCTACCTCAGATAACTCATTTGACTCCCTGCAGACCTTGTGTAGTTTTAGTATGAGCACTGAGAGTAGATTGAGCACATGGTCCCATACTCCCAGCTGGGAAAATGTGTTTTAGCTTCTGTTTAAATATTGTATTGATCATTTAGAGGCAGCCTCGTTTGTTTTTATCTAGTCACTGCTTTAGATCACTCTTCAAAAACTAATTAGAAAAATATGGAAAACTGTGGTATGTTAATTTAAAATGTAATAACTTTAGATTATATTTAGGTAGTGTGTAATGGTGCATTGCATTTGTTTAAGGTCATAGTTGTAGTTCATTTCACTAAATATAGATAACAGTGACTGTTTAATTTTATGCTCTGTTTAATTCGGGTAAGTGTGTACAATGTATACATTGTTTTAAAGTAAAAAAAAAAAAAAAACCTTTGGATTAAAGAAAACATGAAATCTGTTTTGATCCCATTTACTTTCTAAATGCATGGTCATGGTCGTGTCTTATTCCAGAGAAAAATAAATTGTGTGTCACTGGCGGTTTTTAAAGGAATAGTTCACTGAAAAATTAAAATTAGCTAAGAATGTACCATCGGGCTATCTAAGAGGTAGATGACTTTAGCATTACATCACTTGCTCACCAATGGATCCTCTGCAATGGATGGGTGCCGTCAGAATGTGTCCAAACAGTTGAACAAACAGCTGATAAAAACATCACAAAAATACACAAGTAATCCACACCACTCCAGTTCATCCGTTAATGTTTTGTGAAGTGAAACGCTATGTTTATAAGAAACTGATCCATCAGATGCGTCTGGCCATCATCTATAATAACGTTTTCTCCAGTGAAAGGTCCATCTCCTATTGTTCTCTCACATCAAAATAGACAGACATATTTGTTTAAACTCTTTAGATGATTTATGCTTGTAAGTGTTGCGTATTTCATTGCATATTGATCTGTGCATAGTTCTCTCCTGATTCAGGCAAGACTACTTTTTCACTGGAGGAAGCAGTATTTTGTATAGAGTGCTTGTATTTAAACTGTTAGAAACTGTTTGAGGTTAAAACATCTCGATCTATTTGTGATCTAATGTTAAATTTCTCCAAAAGTGTTCTTGAGATTAATGATGAGAAACAAACTCATCTTGGACGGCCTGAGGGTGATTCCATTTTCAGGAACTTTTTCATGTTGGATTTTATGTTGATGATATATTTTAACATTTTTAAATGTAGACTATAAACAAAATAAGTACAATGCATCTGCACATATTTATTGTAAATTTAAAATACCGCATCAAAGATCTGTTTCAAAAAACACAAGCTGTTTATGTGGATTTCTTGAAAAAATACACCACAACGTTCAACAAAAACGTTTTCTGTAATAATACATTTTTTAAAGCTCTGCCTTTTATCCATCAATCAAAATTTCACTATATTAGACAGTGTAATCAAGCAACAAAGTTCATATTAGAAATGATGCTGAATTCCATTTGTGTGTAGAGAGCAAAAGGGATTAGCATGTGCTAATGAGCGTTTGATGAGCCAAACAGGAAGAATCCAGGCCAAATTATTTGTGCCTGGCATTGGATACGGCCACCAAGCACTATAACTCAGATGTAAAACAAGCACAAACAGAACTCCTAAAGAGAGCAGAAGAGACAGACTCTCTAAAATAATAAGTGCTACATCAGTACAGTGCAAGCCGCTAAATAATATCAATATCTCCTATTCAAGGTTGTAGTGCTACTTTGAAGGAGCCCAAATCACTCACTCACTCACTCACTCAGACTGCAACATCAGCTCATCTATAGGACGACTTCTGAAGGATCAGATGAGAGACAGTCCTTCAGGGTTTGAATAAAGAGAGCGAGAGAGAGTGCAATCTGCCCCACCGCTGGTATCAAATGACCTTCACTGTGCAAACATATCCATCTGTTATGTCTGCAAAGACGATGACAGACAGCCAAATAGTGCCTTATAATTAAGTAAAAATGAAGCAGACATCAAACTTAACGATCCAGCTCCATTAATGTCTGTGCAGGCATTTACAGGATTTTATTAGCAAAAGCTCCTGAAGGACAGACACACAGCCAAACATTTACGAGCATTAATAATGTATTGATTGTTTTTTAAGACAATGTACTGTACAATGTTGTGTTTATAATTATATATTTGGCATATTTACTATCACAAATGATGAATACAGTAATTATTTCACATTTCAGCTGGCACTCATAAGAGACTCTTTTTGAATAAAAGAGTTTGACAGATGATTTCTGTAAACAGAAATTCAACTGAATTACAAGTTCTCAGTTCAGCAGAGCTGTCCGTCAAAGTTGAATACAAAGTGAATTGTCTTGGCAAGCTTGAAAAGTCTTTTTTTGCTTTCACTAATTAGCCAAAAAATATTTTTGCAGCGTGCATTTGCTGATTGAAGTATTTTTTTACACAATGATAAAATCACCAAAGAACAAGAACAATTGGCAGTAATTGCCAGGAAAATGAAAGCCATGCTCATCTAAATGCTGTCATGAAAGGTTTCACTGTCATTAGGTGGACATGATGGACGGTCAGAGTTGGAAGGGCATTTTATGAAACATGACATATGACCTTTAAATGTTAGTGTGTATTAATCAGAGGCTGAATGAATGCATGTAAGCTCATTAACAACATTTGACCTTCTGATACCTAAGCATTTTTCTACCAGCCTACAGGTAGAAACTCAAATCTGCTAAACCTGTAAGAACTGTAAGGAGATGGACTGTTAAAGCAGAGAGGGGTTCACAGAGCTGCTTTGAACTTAATGATCGGAGTGTTTTTGAGGCTGCAGCTACTGATCTGGATTACTATACAGCACGTCCTGATTTTGCGAAGTTAGATGTGTTCCTAGGTCAACATATTTTGTTGACCCTGGAACAACATTTTACTCCAAAAATATATTCTTGAACATATCCCTACACCTAAACCTAACCCTAACCATGAGTAATCCCTAAAATCAGAGGAAATGATAGATGAATGACACTGATGTACAAGCACCAAACTTTGATTTTAAGCGTAAACTTCACAAAATCTATAAACTGGTTCTTCAAATCTGATTCGCTAATCACAATGTTGTTCCAGGGACAACAAAGATCTTGTCCCAGGAACATGTCTCACTTGATAAAATCAGGTTCTGCTTACTATACATCAGTTTCTGTCAGGATATGGGTTTTCCCAGCAGGACTTGACTTATTTAACATTTAACAATGACAAACCTTGGTTCAGTGCAAAACAAACAGCTTCGTCAGGCCTAAGAGGACGCCTACAGGACTGGGGACACATCACAGTCCCTTCTCGCCCCAGACACAACCTGTTTGCACTTCTCCCCCTCAGGCAGATCTCTTTGCACCAGAACATCTAGGCATAAAAACTGTTTATCCCCCCATGCCATCTCCAGCTTAAACAGCTAACATATGAATCATTATATGTGTTCTGTAATTCATTTCTGTGATTCGTTCTCCATCTTTAGTTATTGCTTCTTTCTCAACTATTATGTAAATACATGTAAATATGCATACAAAATCTCTTTATTTATACTGCTGTATGTAGAGTAAATGTACAAATCTGTACATAAATCTACAGTTCCAGATTCACACACATTAATGTTAAGTATTTCTATTTAAAAGTTTTTCTGTTCTCATGTCAGATATGTATGTATGCATGTACCAGGAGAACCTTAAAGAACAACAAATTCCTCGTGTGTTTGCGCATACCTGGCGAATGAAGCTAATTCTGATTTCTTATAGCCATAGGGGTGACTAAAACATTAGAAGAATACATTTGTATAGTTAATACAAACCCAAGAACACATTTTAAAGTAGATTAAAGCATGCAAAACTGCATGATTCTAGAAGGGTTGATGGGGCATTTTTCTGTTGCTAAGGTTTTCTGAGTTTTCTTCCTAAGTGGTTGCTAGGGTGTTCTGATTGGCTTATAAAGTTAAAAGAGCCCACCCATGTCTCAATGTTATTCTGACTCTTAAGTCAATTTTTGGCTCGGGGGGCCTCGACAAACTTTGAGGGGGGCCTCAAATTTATTTAAAGTGATAGTTTTAAAAAATGAAATTTAAACCATGATTTACCATCCTATGTACACTTTCTTCTTACAAATTCAACAAAGTTATTTTAACACAAAGTGTGAAAAAATGTCCTGGTTCTTACAAGCTACAGTATATAATCGCAGTGAATGGGTGTTGAGATTTTGAAGTCCAATAAAGTGCATCCATCATTCATCAAAAAAATACTCCACATGGCTCTGGGGGTATAATAAAGGACTCCTGAAGTGAATCGATGCATTTGGGTAAGAAAACTATCTGTATATAACTGTATCTCATCCCTTGAAGCACCACTTTTTTGTGAATGAGCATACGACAGTTTGTGGAAGCTAGAGACTACGGTTTACACAGTAAATATGGGTATTTTTCTTAGACAAACTCATCACTTCCCTTCAGAAAGCCTTTATTAAACCACCAGAGCTATTTGGAGCAATTTTATGATGGATAGATGCACTTTATTGGACTTCTAAATCTCAACACCCATTCACTGCCATTACAAGGTTTGGAAGAACCAGGACATTTAATTTAACTCAGACTGTATTTGTATGAAAGACCAAAAAAAATAATATACACCTAGGATGGCTTGAGGGTGAGTAAATCATGGGGCACTTTTCAGTTCTGGGTCAATTATCACTTTAATATTGTGACCACTTATAAATCAGTCCTGTTACTATTAGATCAGATCAAACCTGGTAGCCCTTAATTTAGTAGGCAGAACTACTGGCTGATTTTCCATAGCTGAAATGTTATTCCTCCTGCTTTGCATGAAATGTATTTGGTTTTAATGGAGACTGAGCTGCTTGGCTCAACACTGATCCAGAATGATTGACAGCAATATCAGCACTGCCCACACATCATTTACATTTATTCACTCCCATTATGTATGCCTGTCACTATGCATCAGGCTACAATCAATGCTGTGTGTGTGTGTGTGTGTGTGTGTGTGTGTGTTTGTGAGATTATTTTGTGCAAGTATGCATGCATGCATTTATGTGTGTGTGTGTGTGTGTGAGTGCACACATAGACACTACTTTAACAAGGCACAAAAGAGCAACAGATGACTGACTGTTCAGTGGGAATGACCCAAGACTCAGTATGATGTCATCCACCTGCAGGTGGACAGCATCGAAGCGTTCTTGAGAGCTGTAGATTCACGTCTTCTCCTTTTGTCATTAATCCAGCACTGTGCACCGATCCAAGCTTGCAAAGGCAGAAAACATGTGTGTGTTTTTGTCTGAATGTGTGAGTCAGAGCATTTGAGTGTATGGAGACCATTCTAGCCGGCAGATGGCCACCCGGAAGGGCTTCATCTCTGGCCTCATTGGCTGCTCACATCACAGGCGTGCTGGGATATAAACACACCTGAGCCAAGTTTCTCTCCCCCTGACTGCAGCGAGAACAATTGTTGTTCTGCAAACTACGTTTTATGTGTCAGTATTAGTATTTCTAATGCGTGCGCTTTAACAAATAAACCCAGTAATCCAGTTCGATTTTTCGTCTGAGGTTCATGTGCGTAATAATCTCTAATTACAGATCAGTAGGATAAATAAAAAACCTAGAAATACCCAGGCATATGGTGTTTGCCTCATTTTATTAGACTGGATCTGCTTGCCTATAATTCTCCTGGAGTTTACAGCACCTTGTTTTGCCTCCCAGACTTATTGTTGAGTATGGAAAGCCTGGTGACACCTGGTCTGGGTGTTTGCTTGCTGGGGCAGAAATAATCAGCATGTTGTCAAGCTGAAGCAGGTCTCAGCAGAAAGATCAACATCTTTGGTATCAGACAGGCGAAGAGACACATGCTGTTCCCTTTAATTTGCTTTGTCTAGGGATCTTCTGGGTCTGAAAACCCCACTTGAAAGGATAATTTAATCATATTTATAATGTTTAATTTGTAATTGATTGATTTATTTAGGGACAGTACACATTAATAATAATTTAAAAGTCTGTAAAAGTGACTGTGCTTCTTTTGGGATTCTTTGGGAATGTTCATTTGCATAACGCAAGCTTCTAGAGGGCAAATTAGTCTCATCTTGGTTTATTTCAAAGTCCTCCAACGTTTTTCATTACAAATCCTTGTTTTGTGCTTCTAATACAGGACCAGCATTTTATTTTGTTCTCTCTCTGCGCTCATCACTAACCACGCAGCTTTGACGAACTACGACATCCACCTGCACGTCTTCCAGTTCCCAACAGTCAGCAGAAGTGAGACAAAAACAGTTTATTATGTTTGAAATCTGAATATTTATCTCACAAAAATGCATGGATTCACTAAAGGAGGCCTTTATTCACCCCCAGGAGCCGTGTGAGGGATGTTTTATTACAGATATGCGCACTTTATTTCACGTCTTCTGAACAGTTGACAACAAACACCTTTTTACCCCCACTGAAAGGCTTGAAAGAGAAAGTACAATATTTAGTACAACTTCTATTGGATTATTCTGAAAGAAGAAAGTCACATACATCGAGGGTGAGTAGAAGATGAATGAATTTTCATTCTCTGGTTGGATGCTGCTAAATTCATTAAAGTACAATAAATTTGTAGTCTCATGTGTACTTATTTTAAAGAAAATTAACATTATTAGACAGTATACCTCAGAAATAAAATAATTTTGTGCGCTGTGTTTTATAATGTTTTTGAAAGAAGTATCGTATGATTTATTTAAGAATAAATGCAGTTAAATAAAGTAATATGGTGAAATAAAATTGCAATGGTTAGTATTTGATTATATTTTAAAATGTAATTCATAATTCAAAGCTGTATTTTCAGCATCATTAATCCTGTCTTCAGTATCACATGACCCTTCAGAAATCATTCTAATATACTGATTTACTGCTCAAGAAACATTTCTTAGTTTTTAAAAAGTTAAATTAAAAGTTAACTCTAAAAAGCTAATCTAAGCTTCAGGTTTACGTTTAATTCTTTATGAATTAAATGCCCTGGTGAACCTGTTCTCCGTGAATAGAAATTAATGTAGTAGTAGCCTAAATATGATTTTAATTGCACTTTTAAGTGTCTGCCTGCTAATGCTGTGAGTTTTGGGGAAAGGAATATTTGTCTGGCTGACCAACAGCAGACTGGAGTGAGTGTTGAAATCATTATTTTTGAAAATCCATTTTCCTACAACTAAGGCTACTTTTACAGTTTTCTCGCGGGATGTTTTTCATGTCCGCGGGTTGAAGCGACCCCAATAATGTGATATTTAGCCCCCTGGAAGGCGACTTTTACCAGGGGTACCCCACCAAAAAAATATTATTTTACCCCCCAGAATGGGATTTTTACCGTGAAAAGCAATTGGGCTAGTTTTGAGTAGCAATTGGGTGGGTTTTGCTGTGATAACCTGGCAACCCTGCCATTTGGAGCCACTAATGGTAGAAACACAAAACACGGTTCATCTTTACAGAAGACTCCTGTTGAAAGTCCTACGGTAACGAGAGCAATTGAAGGTTTTAAAAGCCCAGGTATAAGGTCTTATGTAAATGACCTGGCAAGAAATTGCCACCTTGATTCAAATTGATCAGAAATAGCAAAATTAGCCTACCTCCTCAGGCCCGGAACATACTCTTTGCAAGTACACGAGTGCGAATGCTTCTTCTTATGCAAGCTCAATTTCATGCACCATTGAGTTCAGAAATGTATCAGAACACGGTGTATAATCCAAGACAAGTACACATTGCATTCACAGTTTTGCCTCAGAGGGTGCTATTGTGGCGTTTAGCATTTGTGTAAACCGTCTCGGTCAGATTTTTTTAAGAATAAACATAAAGTATACACTGGATCAGCGAGCTGGCAATACTTTGGCCATGCAATCATGTCTATGTATGCTTGAGTGCTTCCTTGCATTTGTGAGCCTTCAGATAGCATTCTCTTCGTACAGTGTCCTTCAATAGCAAAAATTGAGAAAGAAACTGGGATTATGAAATGCAGTGCATTCAGAACAGTATTTGAGCAGATACAATTACAAAATAACAATGTTTTTGCAGATTTGAACACCCATTTTCTTTAGAATCACAACAGCGCAACAGTCAGACAAGGGCTGGTTAATATAGAGCAAGGACAGATAGAGAGACGGATAGAGAGAGATTATGAGGCGTGCTAAAGAGAGTAGAGGTCACTGATGGCTTTATTACTGTAGTGTAATAAGAAATCATCCGAATGGAAAGAGGACACCTGCCATGGTCTCATATAAAACATTCACTCTCCCAAAATACAATAGTGGATTTAGCCCATCTAGATCCAATACAATGTTTCTGGAAAGAACTTCTGAACACATTATTAACTTTTTCATTTAAAGCCATTGAAATTGGAGTTTTGTGGCTTTGGGCTGTTGGCTTTGAGTTTATCTGTACTGGATGCTATAGTGTACTGCTGAAAATTGACTAAATTTGTTTTAAAGTTGCCATGAAATAAAAATTCACTGTATACATTTTCCAAATGTCTGTTGTAGGAATATTGTGAATGATTCATCTGTGCATATTTTATTTTTTAAATGAAATTTACTTCATATTTTTTTCCTCAACATGTCATAGCTGGATCTTTTGGGGAAAACAAGATAACTTCAATTACTTAGTTAGCTCCTTAAGTCATATACTTTCATATTCATAATTACATTCTTCAATCACATACCTCACTTCATCTGCTTCCAATTTTTGGGGCACAACCTCAACATCTCACAATCCAATCAACATTGAAGCAAAGAGCCAAGGCTTTTTTGATGAGCCATTCACATCTATATACGTACAGGAGAAAAGATCAGTTTATTGTGAAACTCAGAATATTTTAATTTATCTTGTTAAATTTGAATTTAAAATGTACATTCTTTTTCTTTCTGAAAGTGTTTTTTCAATTTCACTGAAATTATTGGGTGTAATAGTGATCTCTACAGGTCAAAAGAAGTACAACACATCTGCAATGACTTTCAAATGAATGGACACTGATGCCTATTTTTAACATCTGAGTGCATCAAGGGTGCGATCAAACAGGAGGTAGGCCTTGGGTCAAAAGAGTTAACTAAGACTGATAACGGTGCAGACACCTGTCAATCAAAGGGTCAGATCCACACCTGCAGCCGCTATCCTTCAGTTCACCTGAGCAGAAGTGTGGCTTTATTCCAAAACCTAGTCAGCTGCCTTGCTAAGGCTTATAGACAGCTACTTTATAAGACAGCATCCTGAACAGCAAGGTTTTGACATGTTGCTAAGATAACAATGCACTCTAATAGACATTTTTTAAAGTCAAAATTAAATTGAAAGTGCCATAATCTTTTCTTCCATTTTGTGACGTATATCGACCTTCTCAATCGAGAGAAAAAGAAACTTAGAAAAAAAGAAAAAGCGCTACCTTAGAATTTGTCTATGGCTTGGAATAACCTGTGCATTAATAGCTTCCTTATGATTCTTTAAAATGGTGCATATGAAAAAAGGTCAGTGTTTTGGAACAGTGTGTTTTTCATCCTTTAAGAATCTGTTTTATGTGATACTAAGAGAACGTTTTTGATCAGAAATTATCTGTGAGATTCCGTCCATTTTCCATCTGTAGAAAAGTTTTTGACATTTTACTTCTACTTTGGCATTTGAGATCTTTGTTGACCCCAAAGACCTTCCCCCCCCCCCACTGTGCTGATGTCTGTATCATGGCGGTGTTGACTGATGGGAAAACTGAACATATTCTGCCTTGTTTCTACATGACCTGAAGCGGCTAAAATATCAGAACTCGATCTGTATTTCGCTTTCTCTGTTGAATAAGTCATCTCATCTGAATCAGGAAAGAAATTTGCACAGATAGTATATCTCAGATTATTATACATTCATATATTATAAGCCAAAGAGTTCTAAACAGATATGTTGGTGGATTTTGATGTATGAGTTCCTATGTAGAAACAAAATCATCTACATCTTTGACAACCAAAGAAGTAGTATATTTTTAGTGAATGTTCATTTTTGAGGGAACTGTTTCTTTAAGTAAGTCAATCAACCAGCTGTGCCATTTTTGAAGCTTTTTTGTACAAATACAAGTGACCTTATATTACATGCTAAAGAGCAGCATGAACAATCTTCCTGGTATCTTCTTTTGTGGTGTTATTCACATTTCAAAATGTACGATGCAGTGACTGACCAATCAGAATCAAGTAAGAATGGTAGTGATAGAACAAAGTTTCAACATATTTCTGTAGTGTTGGCAGCCACGGTGCAGCTCCATCCTATAGCTATACATAGAGCTTTAGCACAGATTATGATTTGCAAATGAGTCATACCAGCATGAGGGGAGGAGGAGGGGAGGAAGAGCTCTCATCTGCAGTCCAGTTCAGCTACACCTCTCTTCATTTTTACAAATTTAATTCAAGGAGTCATTCTTTAAATTTTCACTTGATCTCCCTTTATCATTCTGTCAGAAAAAAAAGCACTTCCACTTGCTGAAACAATTTGATTCACCTGCAAGATCCTTTTTTAAACATGTATGTAGGCCAGCAGTCTCTCTTTGGCAGGTCATTTGAAATCATCCACAAAATTCCTATCATCTCTCGCTCTTTCTCTGGCATGTGAAAAATCAATCCAAACGTGGCACCTTTTCAAGTGCTGCTCATTTTAGAGAAAACTACTTGCTTTAGGGGGGGAAAAAAATAAAGGAATACATTGAGACATTTGATAGCAGCGTTCATATTACTGATGATTATGTAAACTAGTAGATCTTTGTTTTTTCTAAAGGAAATGTAAGTGTTCTTTGTCATTCAGAACTCACTGCCACAATTCTAGAATGTTGTGAGAGGTTGCTATGGCATTGTGTTGCAGTCGCTAAGGTTTCTTGCTTTGTTGCTAGGTAGTTATTTACTGTTCCCAAGTCCAAAATTGTAGGTCTCAATGATACAGCTTGAGTCCTTCCTTCAAAAGCAAACATCCCTAACTTATTGCATTTGCCATGATAGCAACACCATTATTACTAATACCAAAAATAAAAGCTTATTTAAAGAATAATTTACAATAAAATCTTTCATCTTAATCTCTTAAGGAACCTGTTTTACTGTTCTGCAGTTTGAGTTTGCTCACACTAAAAGGGTGTGTATTGCCATCTAGTGGAAAGAGATGCACATCACAAAAACATTTAATGGCGACACGATACTAAACACACAAGAGGGCTGTAAACAAAATCTCCTTTATACTTTATGTGCAAAACTACTTAAGTTCATGTAGGAGTAATCATGTGGTACATGTTCAACTGAGCTGGAAACTCCAGTGTCATAATAACAAAGTGCATGTGTGTCCTCAAACAGCTAACTGCCTGTAATTTGAATTTACTGAGCCGTGCATTGACCTGGCCTACTGTGCTTTTTTGCTGTAAAGTCATGTGTCGCATGTGTCTTGTGTGCATCCGATGGATTTGTAATTGCATGGTAAACTTGAAATGGTTATTGTGTGTCTGGCCTTTCAAACCAGTTACATGCATATGATTCTCACAAAATGATAAATGACAACTGTTTCTGCTTGATTTAATAGCTGTTACTAATTGTGTTTAAGGTCATCTAGATCAAAGATAGAAAGATTTTCCTTGGATATTTCATACTGTTTGCATTTCTTAACAGCATTCCTTGTCATGTTGCCTCACATGCTGGTCATGAGTCCCAGCGTCGTCCCACTGGGATCCAGCTGTTCTTCGGACTGTCCGTTTTTTTCCAGGAACCGACAGTGTCACAGTCCATTACTGCAGGAACATTCATTAAAAAGGGATTGTTCATTGATTCGGAGCATTTTAGATTAATCAAAAGTCAGACGTCAGAGCTTCAAGGGCAGAGGAAAGAATCTCGCAGGAACTCAAAAACGGAAACATGAGCTGGTGAGAAATTGGCTGAGTTTTCATGAGGAATGAGGCAGGTTTGGGTCTTTGGTATATAAACCAAAGACGCCAACAAGAGCTGAAATCGAAAGAGAAAAGGAAGTTGTGAAGGACTTTTCTCAGATAGCAGCACAACAACACTGGACCGTTTGAGAGAAATAAATCTTAGTAAACATGCAGCCCACTGTGGAGGAGTTCGATTCTGAGGATTCTGGTGTTCAAGATGTGGGACCTCAAATCAACGGGCTGGTGGTCCAGATCCTGGAGACAATGTCAGTGCTTCTGTTGCGAATCAGACAGAAGCTTCTGGAAATTTCTATCCTGATCTGTGTGATTCTGCTGGTGTTCTGGGTGGCTTTATTCCTCTATGGCAGTTTCTATTATTCCTTTATGCCCACAGCCAATTTCATCACACCTGTCTACTTCTTCTACAGGTGAGGTGTTTACAGGTACCAAGCAGAGTAAGCTGCTTTAAATCATTTTCTTAATCAGGTTTTCTTCTCGCTTCTAAACAAGCTTTCTTGAAAAGCACATTTTTTAAGCATATGCCTAAATTGTTAAATATCTTGTTGAAAACATTAAAATTTGTCTTGTCCCATTCACAAAATCATTATTCATGATTGAAGCATTAACCTCATGAACATTATATACATTAAGCATACAAAAATATATTATTTCTAAAAGCAGGTCTTTTTTAAATGAATAAATGCTAAATTAATAAATTAATGTTTCAAAAAAGCCAATGTATCAAACTGTGCTCAGTTTATATGCTCAGCTAAGACCAGTTCATCTGAACTATGCTATCCACATTTTATAATTTAACAGGTTTATATTATCACTGTGTCTCAGCAATTGTCTTATATGTATCTTATTTTTATTGCTATATTAATTTAAATGCGCAGTAGATCTTGGAAAATGCTAACTTTAGCCTGATAGCACTGAAAGTGAACCAAGCCGCAACCGTCTGGTCTCTCACTTGAAACCAACACAGAAGTGACTTAAACTGCAATTCGTTGAATGGCCACTAGAGCCAAAGGGAGTAAGTTCCATGGTTCCCAACCCTGGTCCTGGATGCACCCCAACACTGCACATTTTGCATATCTTCTTCCTCCGACACAACAATTTCAGATCCTGGAATCTCTACTAATGAGCCAATGACCTGAATCAGGTGTGTTTGATTAAGGATACATATAAAATGTCCAGTGTTGGGGTGCCTCCAGGACCAGGGTTGGGACCACTGCAGAGACTACCCTTGTTAAAATGCCCAACTTTACAGCAGAAGAAAAAAGGTGTTTACAGCTTGGTACAAAAAGTGGTTTTGGTCTATATAGTTAATTTTGCCCTTTGTGGGGGTGTGATTTTTTTTTATAATTCGTCAATTTTAAATTATATCAAGCCTTAAAGTTCATGCATAATTAAGGGCGTGGCCACTTGAGTGACAGATGGATTGCCGCTGCTGTCACCACCGTTGTGTAAGGCAGGCATGGTTTCAGCAACCAGCTCCACCCACGTCCCGCCTTTTTGCCTATTTTCTATTATCTAGGTGTAACGCGCAGCCAAGATGACGGTGGCTCTTCAAAAACAATAGGTTACTTGCATAACCCCAGTTCTCTGATAGCATTATGTGAGGTGTCTCACTATTGGATTCACCCCTTCCATATACTCCTCAAAAGCCCAATTCCATTACGCCAGCCTCAATTGGCTGGCAGACATGACGTTGCGTCAGGGAGTGGCTCCCTCCCCTCTTTATAAAAGGGACGATGCAACGTCATTACGGCATTCAAAACAAGCACACCTCTTCCTCGCTTCACAGAGCAAGGAGGTAGTTCTGGTGAGACACCTCACTAAATGCTATCAGAGAACCGGGGGTTATGCAAGTAACATATTGTTCTCTTTCAAGCATACATTTCGTGGTCTCACTATGGGATCTCCTAACTCCTGTATTGCCTGTCTCAAAGTCTCCTGCTACCCAAAGAAACTATTATAGGGCTGGTAAAGTCAACACTCAAGATCCAATGCTCAATATGGCATGTGCAAACATTTGAACTGTAACATCCAGTTTATAGAATCTTGCAAATGTGTGCGGTGAGGACCAACTTGCCTCTTCACAGATATCTTATAGCCCATTACATAGATATTCCTTTCATTGAGTGAGCACATAAACCAGATGGAGGCGTAAGACCCTTACTGGAATATGCAAAAGAAATTGCCTCCACTATCCAGTGGGATAAACACAGTTTAGTAATTGGCTTCCTATGTGGCTTTGCCCAAGACACAAACAGCTGATCACTCTCTCTGAACTCTTTAATTATCTTTTTATACGTGAAGCACACACCAGACCTCAAATATTCAGCCTTTGCTGTTCTGCTAAAGCATAGGTGGTGGTGTGTTATAAGCTCTTACATTTATGCATTTAGCAGACACTTTTATCCAAAGCAACTTACAGTGCATTGAGGCTACACACACACACACACACACAAACACACACACAAACACACACACACACGCACACGCACACACACACACACACACATATATATATATATATATATATATATATATATATATATTAGGGGTGTAACGATACGCGTATTCGTATTGAACCGTTCGGTACAAGGCTTTCGGTTCGGTGTGCAGTATGCATTATGTACCGAACGGATCGTTGGACTAATTAATTATATTTGGGAAATAAAAAAGTGTGTGAAATATAATGTAATGCGTTCAACAATGTAGTGCAATAACCCAAATGATGTAACAGGCAATGCCCCTGACACCCCCGAAGAAAAAAAAACCTACCAACTTATGTTTATGTTATGATACTCAGTCAGGCGCTCGCTCACTCAGTACACGCTGAGTGAGCGAGCAGTTCATGCACGGTACGCGGTGGCCAATTCGTTTAACAGACCAGAAATAGAAGATCCTCCAATAACCAACAGGTCTGGTGTTTGGGTGCACTTTGGATTCCCTGTAAGCTATAATGGTGATGGCAAGAGAGTAGGGTACACCAGCGGGAATACAAAAAAACTAAACAAAAAAAAAACACTAGCGGGAATACTTAAAACATGTCAACTCATTTACGCCGACATCACCTTAGTGTGTCAGTATCTGGGAAAAGACGAAAAAAAGGAGAAACATACACGCAACAAACTATCCCCGCAGCATTTAGACAGACATTTCCAACTGACTCAAACAGGGCAAAAGACATCACCGTGGGGATTGGTAGGCTTCATTTACGTTGCATTTACATTATAGTCGCAGATATGAGACCTTACTATTTACCATTCATTCTATCATCACCATTATAGTTTACGGGGAATCCAGAGTGCACCCAAACACCAGACCTGTTGGTTATTGGAGGATCTTCTATTTCTGGTCTGTTAAACGCATTGGCCATTTTGTAAGGAGCCTTCAGCGCTTACTGAGTGAGCGAGCGCATTACTCTGTAGTGGAAAACGCAGGTTTTAAGAACATTCTTAATGTAATTGAGCCCCGTTACAATATTCCTTCACAAGCTCATTTCAGACAGACCGTAATTCCTGCTTTGCTCCAAAAAACATAAGCCCTATAGAGAACCAATTGAGTAAAAACACACTCCTCAATATAAACAGTTATAGAGTTCCATATAAAAAGTTACATCTTTGTATTTGTTCATAACTACTACAACAATATAACATTTTCATTTTTTTTTTTTTTTATAAGGAGCTGTTTTTGTTTTATACAATATGCTGCTAAGGAAACACCATAGAAGATGTGTAAGGAATAGCTCCATCAGTTCAATGTAAAAAAAAAAAAAAAAAAAAAAAAAAAAAAAACATTGTTAGTTTTAATAAAACATTTTTAAAAAATCAAGGAAATTTATCTGCCAATTTATCTGTGAACCGTTACACCCCTAATATATATATATATATATATATATATATATATATATATATATATATATATATATATATATATATATAAAATTTAAAATTTTACCAGTCTGTGTGTTCCCTGGGAATTGAACCCACAACCTTTTGTGCTGTTAATGCAGTGCTCTACCACTGAGTCACAGTGATACTCTCTTAACTCAAGAGGAATAATAGAATTGACCATCTTGAGCATAAAAGCAGTGTGTGAATGTCACTTACATGCTTTGCTGAAGCCAAAGCTAACAGCAGCACCATTTGAAACATCTTAAAAATAATTTAAGTCAGCCTTGTCCAGTGGCTCAACTGGAGTCAGAAAGCAGAAAGCGCATCAAGCACCAGAACCAGACCCCATGAAGGAGAAATCGGTTTTGAGAGTGGTAAAGCACAACACACGCCCTTCATCAACCTGAATAAGAAAGGATGCTGCTCAACAGTATTGTTTTCAAAACCTACATGACAGGCAGATATCATGTCCAGAAACACTATGGTTGAGAACGCTTTGCCCTGATCTATCAGATCCTGCAGAAAACATAGAATAACTTACATTGAACTCTGAATGGGGATTATGTGTCTAGCCGCGCACCAAAGCTCAAACACACCCCATTTACATTCATAGAGTGAGTGAGTGAGTGGACCGGGCCCTATAATTCTGTATACTTCTGATGACACTGTCTGGCAGACCAGCCGGATTCGTAATTTAGCCACTCACTGGCCAGGCCCACATTTCCAGGTGTTCTGGATAAGGATTAAAAATATTCCCTCGGCCTGTGACGGCAGATCTCTGCGCAGTGGAAGGGACTGTGGCTCTGCAGAAATATCATTTCTGTCCCTCCTCACTCACTCTGTGAAGGGCTAGGGATATCAATACTATCCATGCGAACGCATACAGGAGAGTGCAAGGCCACTCATGCACCAGTGAGTCTATTCCCAGAGGCACGCTCTGATCCTTCAGAGAGAAGAACAGAGGACATTGAGTATTGTCCTGCGACCCAAAAAGATCCACTGTTGCTCTGCCATATATGCTCCAAATTTGACCGACCACTTCCATGTTCAGCTTCCACTCTCCATAAAGGGGATTTCCCCTGGACAGCAGATCTGCACCCCGGTTCATGATCTCTTGTTAGTGCATCGCCCTCAGTGATAACAAAGGCTCCACAAAAATCTGTTTGCATGCCAACATGTGTAAATGGAGTGATCTGAGACCTCCCTTTCTCTTAATGTAAGCCACAACTGTAGTGTTGTCCATTCCAACGAGAACTTGATATCCTTTCAGAAAAGTAAGAAAATGCTTCAACATCAGAAAGACGCCAGCATTTCCAAGTAGTTTATGTGACAGTGGCTCAGATGGGGATCCCCAATTCATTGTTCTTCCCTTATGAAATTCCCTCCAGCCGAACAATGATGCATCCATTGCTATGACGTTCCTGGCCTGGACAACGCATAAATATAATATTATAAATATTCTGCCAAAGGGAAAGATTATTAGAGTTGAGGCCATCAGACTTAATAGTATGAGGCATGTGCGAAAATAAACACTTTTCCCTTTCCAAAATTTGGCCAGGAATTTATCTTATTTTGGGACTATCCTGAGTAAAACCCACTTTGACTTTCCACTGGTGGAACCACTCTTATTGCCTTTTTTTCAGCAGGGAGGTAATCTCGTCCTGAAGAACATATTCTAAACTTCCCAGCACCTGAGAATAAATTATTCCTTCGAACTGTGGGGAACAAGTGGCGAACTGAAGTCTGTAACCGTTCTGTACTGTCCTCAGCATCCAGCGGAACTGTGTGCACACTCGCCAATAGTTTACTTGCAGCGTGTTCTGATAAAGTGTTTTTCAACATTTTTGGGGATATTATGTTTTTTAAAAAATGTTTTGAGGAAACAGTGAAAACTTTTTTTTTACTTTGAGCATGTGCGTGTACCACTTTATCGTCTCTTGTTCTCTACACTGCTCTGCATCCCCTTGCACAACTCTGGTTTCCCCACAGAACATCTGTAAACATCCCTTTTCACTGAAATCTGAACAACTGAGGGTCAGGAACTAGCAAGGGGGGGGGGGGGCTGTGAGTCCCCTTTCCTCAGCAAGACCCCTTTTTCTTCCTCTACATCACCTGGGTAGGATGCGGAGCTGGCTGGTCCATCTGAGCTCTTGCGGGTGAATAATGTTTCCTGGGCCAGGTGGGTTTCTGCCCTGTTGCGCCACTCTGACCTGCTGCTGCATTCAAACATTATCTCTGTCACCTAGGAATGCGAAAACTGGGGGGTGGGCGAGCTGTAGCCTGCGCAAAGGTCTGCCGAGGAAGAGGAGGGGGTGCAGTCTGCATCTTCCTTGGCATGCAAAACTGCAATGCCTCATTATCCCTTTTCTGCATCAGTATCAGCGCTGAGCCGAAAAGACCTTCTGTGAGCTGAAAATACCTTCTTTAAATGCCGGTGCATCTAAAATGGCTTTTCTCTGTTAGAGAGAATAGCCAAATTAAATCAGCGTCCTCTCTCCTGAATGACCATTGTGGCCATGGCCTTGCCCACAGCCTTAACGGCATGGGCGTAGGTTTAGGGGGGGACGCTAGGTACTAGTCCCTATCAATATTTTGAGATGGCAAATTTGTCCCCACCAGTATTTATTACTATTTGGATCTTTGCACTCACTGCTATTTGGATCGATTCTAATGGCCAGGACGACGACAGTACAAGAAACGCCGTAATTTGATTGGAAGCGGGGTATCTGACAGGCTACACGCGCGGGCTACACGCGTGTCCCCACCAAAGCTGAGACCAAACCTACGCCCATGCTGAACGGCATATCCCTGAAGACGGAGCTAGAGATCTGTGATGACACAGATTTCTTCCCACTGTGTCTGACCTGGCGTGACAGACACCTTGACTTGTAGCTCCACCTGGTACGCGGAGAGCAGAGAGATGGCGTTCATTGCCTGGAATGAGAGAGCGATTGCTTTGACTGGAAGCGGTCCGCTTTTGATGGCAATGTCAGGTTTGCAGTCGCCATACGCTTTGGATGCAGATGCACGGCGACTAAAGGCTCCATGGGGGGCATGCAAAGAAGGCCCTCCTTCTCCACACCCTCCACGTCAAGTGCAGACCCAACCCCCCTCATTATCACTCAGACAGAGCGTTTTGATTGGATGGACATTTATTGGACCTACCCCTTCCACAGAATATATAAATACAGATAAATACATTTAAATCACTTAACTTAATGATACCGGGATGTGAAGAGACTTTCAACCAGCATTACAAAAAGTGTTTCTGAAGACAAATTTCCAAAAAATCTTTTTATTTTTATTGATTAGTTTATTTAACCTTTAGACAAAATAGAAAAAAAAGTTTGCATATGTGTTTTTGTTGAGTATTTATTTTAAACATTTAGTGTTGTGTAGTATAATGTGGACCTCATAATTGAAGAGGATAAAAAAAACTCAGTTTTATTCAGAGGCCTAACTGTGCCCAAAATATGAAAGTTGGTTGAGTTGCTGATATTTATATGGCCAAAAAAGTAAGAGCTTGGTTTAATAGGGGTTATACGATACGTGCTGCATTTTGTCTGATGTAGTCCAGACTGACAGGATTTGTCTTGGATGTTTCCTAACAGCATTCATTCTCATAGCTTGTAATGTAAATCAATGAGATCTTGATAACAGTGAAGCAGACTAACATAGATATCATTTGTCTCTCTATTTATCAACAATGTCTTAGTAAGATCAAGATGCTTAGTTTTATGATCAAAGCTCTGAAGTTTTTAATGTGGAGAAAAACATGTAATGCATTGCAAAATAATGATGACTGAAGAAATTAACAAATAAAAAATATCCTCAAAAGCCTGATGGATCAAATTTTATATATTGATTATATCATATATGATATACATATTTGATTTATATTTTAACTTGACTTTTTTTTCTTTTCTTTCTTTTTTATGAATAATTAAGTAAATAAGTTGCTCCAGTCCAGTAAGTGTTCATCCTGGAATATTGCTAATAATATAAACGTTGTTCTTATGCTTCATAGCAAAAAGACCTAAAGAAATACATTTTTAGATTTATACTTAAAGGCCTTTTACAGTTGTGTTCAAAATTATTCAACCCCCTTGACTTGCAAGGCAATTTGCTGTGGAGGACATTTTATGAAATAAATTTAACAAAGGCATCAGTAAAGTATTAGCGAAAGTTTGTTAATACACTTTTGAGTGATTCTGAGAATGGAACATTGATGAATCATGATAAAATACGAATTGGCTCTTAACATTGATGTTCAAAATCATTATTGAACCCCCTTTGTGCAGAATCTTTTATTCTTTAAAATCACCAATAAACGCTGTCTCTAAGTGTTTAGAAGCTTCTGTCACCTCTCTACTACAGTTAGGCCCATTCCACACCTGAAAAAGCTTTCAGATCACTGATAATCTTTGGTTTTCACATTGCCACTGCTTTCTTCAAATTCAACCAGATATTTGAAATGAGAATTAAGCCTTGAGACTGAACAGGTCACTCAAGTACATTCCATGACTGATCCCTGAACCAAGCAGAAGTAGATTTGGATGTGTACTTTGGGATGACTGTCCTGCAGGAAAGTCCATTGATCATCTGCTTCAGTTTTTGCACCAAAGGCATCACAATTCTTGTCAAAATGGCCTGATAATTCAAAGAATCCATGATGTCTTTCATACAGACATGATTTCCACTTCCTGCTACAGTAAAGAAACCCCATAACAGGACTGATCCACCTCCAAGTTTGAGGATGGAGATGGTGTTCTTCTGCTTATGAGTTTTGTCATTTTTTGCAGTAGACATACCGCTGATCCATGGATCCAAAAAGTTCCAGTTTGGTCACATCACTCCATATAACATTCCTCCAGAGCTCCACAGGTCCACACAAATGAATTGTATCAAGTTCAAGTTGGCTTTTTGTTCCTCTTGATCAAGAGTAGTATTTATCAATGTGTCTCAACATGAAGGCCATACTTGTCTAGTGTTCTTCTTATACACTGCATTGAAATGGTTTTCCTCCTTTCATCGGGTCATCTTGCAAGTCTTTGGCTGTACATTGCAGGTTTTTTCTCAGTTGCTCTGATTAAACATTTTATGATATTGTGCTTTTTCTTCCACACCCTCAAAGGTTTTCTGGTAAAACACACTTTAAGCTAAGAAATAAGGCTGAGAGCTGTGTCTCTAGGAACTTTCAATGTCTTGGAAATCTTCATATAGCCTTAGCCTTTCTAAAGTATTACAATATTTCTTCTCTTTTGCTTTTGTGAGATCTCTGTTGACATTTTTGCTACTCAACTTCAATACATGCATGGGCTAACTGTATGTGTAACGGCTCAAGCTAATTCTGTTTTTAATAGAGTTTCTAAAGGCTTAATTGTGTTTTGAGACTGTTTTATTCCCCACCATGCAAATAAGTGATTTAAAAACAGCAATGTTGAATAGGGGTTGAATAATTATGACATAGCAGTATTATTAAAAAATCTCATAACTCAAATATATTACATTACATATTGACAATATCACTTTTAATATGCCAGTGAACTGTTATAGATGCAAGTTTTATTATATCCTGGATCTTCAGAAAAGCTTGTATTTGTAAAGTACTGCAGTCTCTAGGGGGTTGAATAATTTTGAACACAACTGTACTTGCTATAATGTATAAACTATTGGATAAAAAGAGGCATGTATAGTTTTTTTCAGCAATGTTTTGATCATGTTGATAATTCAGATGCAGTCGAAATGAGAACAGGCTCAGATGGTAACAAGCTGTAGAATATTTGGATTACAGTAATATCACAGAATCAGCCTAGATTCATCAGAGGCTTGACTGTGGTAGCTCTTGATGGTTGTCATCTGCTTGTTCATGTCAAATGTGTTTCTGATCAGCAGGACTGATTGTCTATCTCCTCATCACTCTTTGTGTTCTTTCCCTGTGGCTAATGTCTCTTTACTGAAAAATGGAAAACATCAGGTAATCATCCTTGAACTCTTCCTTGCGTAGTTTCTTAATTTTAACCAAACTTTATTTTAAAGGTCCTTTTATTATTATAAATAATTATTATATATAATTATTATTATTATTATAATTTTTTTGATTATCTTTTATTGCTGAGCTTAGTCAAAGACTATAGCAGGGACTTTGGTTTAGTATAGTATGTAGAAATGTGTATATTATGTCATAAGTGTTTCAAATACTAGCATTCTACATTGTTCTCTAATGTCACTATGACATATTTATTTTCATTTATGTTCAGTGATGTTAGTAATAAATTTAGTTTGCATCTATCCAGCCTGATCAAATAAATCCGGGGGAAAATTTTGTTAAAAATAAAGGTTGACATCACTTTACTTTGCATACTTTGGTTGCATGCTGCACATATTGTGCAGTCCGAATATATGTGGACAAAGAATATTTGCATACTATGCACAGTGGATATATATGAGTATTTTAGTAGTATATTGTCCTAGTGAAATATAAATACACTAAATACATTTATTTAACCTTAAGCCAACTACATGCATGTTCTTAATAAAAATATACTGCAATTGAAATTTTAGTATACTAAACTGATATACTTAAAAGTCTGATAAATTGGAACAACCAGTTTTTTTAATGCACTTTAATTTTGTGGAAGTAGTGCTGAAGTCAAACTAAAGTTTTACTGATGTATATTTGATTGTGCTAAACTGGAAATACGCTTTAAATATCTTTCATTTAAAGAACAATATTATTTTAAATTCATACAATCCTCATCAATGACATTAAAACATATTTTACGCATTATATTTTGCACAAGTAGTTCTCCAAATAAAGTGTAATGATAATTATTATTTATATCAGCAAGTCTTGAGCAAAATGTCAGTAGATATGTTCATAGATTTGAACTATACTTGATGAAATAAATGTATTTTAGATACGTTTTTCTCTTTCCTGCCTACTACAGGTAATGACATACGGTCAGCCTTATCGGATCACACTAGAGCTGGAAATGCCAGAGTCTCCAGCCAACCAGGAGCTGGGAATGTTCCTAGTAAAAATGAATCCCTATTCTAAAGCTGGTCCGATTGTTGACAGATCGGCACGTTCTGTAAGTATGCAAACCAGGAGCCATGTACACAGAAAAAAAAAAAAAACCTTTTTACGTTTATTGTGTACATCAAATATTTTCTTCTTGATAGATTACACTCAGTATCTAAAATGTGAATTATCCAACCAGTCAAATTCATTTAATGCTTAAAAGGAATTGTTCACCCAGAAATGACATTTCTATAAGCATTAACATCATTCATGTCAAATGGCTTCAACAGACTTTGAATATAGCACACTTCAAGTCATTTTATGGTGCTTTTCCATAACAGAATTTAAATTTTCACATGACATTTCCTATTAAGTAACTGTTTCAAAATGTAGGTTCATCAGGGCGAGCCTTGTTATCTTTCTTCGTTTTCACAATGCATCTATGGTAAGATGTCAGATCGACTCCCATTCTCTCTCTCTCTGTGTGTGTCTCAGGCAATGCTCCATTATCGCTCCTCTCTTCTTCAGGCTCTGGGCACAGTAGCCTTCTCCCCCTTGCTGTTAACAGGAGCATCGGAGCAGAAGCAGTCAGTCATGGTGGAGCTGTACTCTGAATTCAAAGATGATTCTGTGAGTCATGGAGTCCTAGCAACCACATAGAAACTCTACAAAACTTAGAATACCTTTAGCAGCTTCTGTACAATATATGGGAAGTGGAACTAAATTTTAGAGCTCATTTAGTATATTTTTGACTCTCTTTTCTCTGTTCAGTACAACCCCATTGTTGGAGCCATCATTGAGATCCATTCCCAGCGTATTCAGATCTACAGAGCTCATCTCTACATCTTTGCTCACTTTACAGGCATCAGGTGTGTATATTCCTGTCTTTTTGCTGGGTTGCTTAAAAAGTCCTCACATTTTTCCATTTATTGTTAATTTAAATAATGTGCTCTGTGTTTGAGATCAGCCCAACATTTGTCTCGTCAAACAGATGATGAGGTCTTTATGAATCTGTCTGATCTTCATAGGTACCTGCTGTATCACTTCCCCCTGATCTCAGCGCTCATCGGGGTGATGAGTAACTTTACTTTCCTCAGTTTGATCATCCTTCTCAGCTTCCTGCAGTTTAATCTGGGTGGTCGCAGGACTCGTGGAAAGGTACGCTTCTCTAAAATTGAGCATTTAATGTTCAGTTATACAAGACACTGGCCAAGAGCATACTCTACAAAAGTATGCAAACGTAGATGTGAATGCGTGTAAATATGTAATGCGTTTGTAATTAATGAGGCTTTTCAAACCTTAGTACTCAAGGGAGAACAAATGTATGAAAGCTTGTTTTTGCAATAAAAAAAAAAAAAAATGATGTTCATGACATTTTTCTCACAATTCAGACTTTTTTCGTATAAACTCGGAACTCCAAAATGGTATTCCATAAATCTGGGCTACAAATCATAAAAACTAGCAATTACACTTTTAATCTTGTATACAGTATGTTATGGGCATTCTTGCCTTGAAATAGTGACTTTGTGTTTCTTCTGCGAATGTCTTTGATAACAACATTTTTCATACAGTGTTTTCATTGATTCAGGCTGTAATGCAACAAGAGGAAAATAATGAACCAGATGATGTAAATGATCAGTCTGAACCACAGGATGAAGGAAAGGCACCAGGTGAAGTCTGGTTTAATCACTGAAATTTTCACTGCATTGATCATATTTCTTTATACAGCCACTATAATACATTTGTTGGATTTCCCCCATTATTATAGAACGTTTCGATGACATAGGGTGTAAATCAGTGGAGGCGGAAGAATCCATTCCAGACGTGGGGGTGGAGGAGAGTGAGGATGACTCCATAGAACTTGCTGAAGATGAACCCACCTGTGAAGCTGGGGATGGAGAAATGATTTTGAGGCACAGGAATTTGTCCCAGAGCATGTTACAGTCATCTCAAGTGTTAACAGACACCACAGATAAAACTTATCAAAACAGTGTTGGTGTCTGTTCAAGCTGCTAGAGAGCGAATGGAGCTGTCTTTTAAATGAGGGTAAAGGTTATGAAAAGCAAAGGCCACCCACTGGATTTCATAGATTTGGTAACAATGTCCTTTTTAAAAAAATGTGGACTTGATGCTAGCCCTAATCTCTTGTATCATTATTGTAGACAACCACAAGTATTCAGTATATTAACCATTTATTGTCTACCAAATGTTGAGATAAAACTGACCCTTCTAGACATATCCTTTGTTGTTCTTCTTATTATTATTATATTCCACAATGAAAACAGTGACACTGTGCCAATAAATAACCAAAGGGGGAGAATGTCATTTGTTTGTGGTTTTTGTCTGGAAAATAACATTAATTTGCATTCATTTACATGTATTCCACTTTTAACCCTTTAACTGCCTTCTCAACCAAATGGTTGGTTTGTCACTTTATGGTAAACATAGAAAAGCTAAGCTAATGTTTTCAGATAATCCTTTCTGCTGTCAGAATGTACTATTTGCTGAGAAATATAACTTTCTGATCATTCATTATAGTTCATATTTTCTGATTTCCATAGTATGTGTATGAATTCCGGTACTTTTGCCATAAAGTGACATATCAACCATTTGGTAGAGGCCGATAGTTTAAAAATTACGGGACGTGTTGGAAAAAAAATACATTGAGTGTGGTAACTAATGACATAAGGAGATAAGAAATGCAAACAAAAAAAATTTCAAATGCTTTTTTCTTGGTGGGGCAGTTAAAGGGTTAAAAATGCTGAGAAAATTATAGAAATATCAATAGGATATTATTTTACTGAAATCTATTTATGGACATTTATAATCATTACTTTAACATGATATATATTTTTTTATATCTGAAAAACAGAATAAATAAAGTTGTAAAATGTCAATATTGGGTGTATTAATATGCATAATATTGTATTTTTATGCTAATTTTATACATACATAATTGTAGAGAGACTCTAATATGGCTCAGAATTAAATGGCAATTTGTGGCAAGATGTATACCCACCGAAAAACAAGTGGTTATTATTTTTATTATCTAAATCTATAATTTACTGTAAATGGTATCGCAAGTCAAGGTTCAATTCCTGTGAAATCTGTATGCTGATTAAATAAAAATTTCCACATGGAAACACATGTTGTATATGGATCGTTTGTCAGAGTATGAGCTGCTCTCACATTAGAGAGAGTGTGGGCCAGCCGTCGGCCCAACCTCAAAAAAGCTCATTGTCAGATATGTTGTGGAAAACCATGATGTCACATTATGCAAAACACTGCTGGAAAACGCTGACAGCAAGACTTTAAACTGGTGTCAAGTCTTTAGCTGGTTTAGCTGAACTACTGGTGGGTTCAGTTTAACACACAGGAGTGATGAAAGATTGGCGACTCAGGTACGTGGGAGTACATGCTTTTTCCCCCTACAAGTATTGTTTTGAACTTTGTGCCATTTAGCATATGTGGGCTATTTCCTGGACAAGATAATGTTTGTTTTTTTATCGATTTCTATAGGAAATCACAAGTGACGGCAATATTTTTTAGACCGAGGCTTTGTATATGTCAAGGAAATTCCCTACATAATGTGCCTCTTTAAATAACAATAAAGATATTGAATATTGTATTATGTTATTAAGATATCATCGGTCTATTCATCTGTCATCTTTAGGTATGGTTTATCAAATTTTGTTTATCCCATCAGATTCTTTTCTGGAGCTCAAAATAACAAAACAGGAGTTTTGTCCATTTTCTGATGAAAATTTCCCTTCAAGCAGCTTCATGAAATACTTGGATTCTCCTCCAGAAAGAATGAGCACATTGACAGAAAAGAGAAGCAATGGAAGTGATGGGGAGACAATGAGAGATGCCATAGAAGAAAGGATTTTTGATTTCTCACCATCCTCAATCAAGAAAACTGGCTTCAGAGCCAGACCTAAACTGGCTTCTGCTCATGCCGTCCTTTCATCCAAGCTTGAAGATCCAGCAGAAATGCAGACAAATGCAGATGAGGAAGCGGAGGATATGAAACCAGAACCTCTGAAGCGCAATTGCATGGATCCTCTACAGATACCTACAGGAGAAAAGACCAAGAACAAAGACATAGAAGAGCAGAAAGTGAAAGAGAGTATGACGGCAAGTGATAATCTTGTTGAAGAGGGTTCAAAAGTGGCAATGAATGCGGCAACAAAGAAAAGCCTGTGGAAAAGCAAGATCGAACTGAGGGAAAGACTGGGAGGAAGTCTGGAGAGTATCGATGAGAGTAATGAGGGAGATTTTAGCAACAAACGACTGCACAGGAAGAAGAGTTGGGGTTCCAGACAGAGAAACACACAAACGCTTGGGTCATCACGGGATGGAGAACATTTCTTGGAGAAAAGTATGGCGAAAGATGGGGAGGAAGAATTAGTTCCACACCCTATTCTCTCTCGGGTTCTCTTTCACTCCTCAGCTTCGTCCTCTTCTTCCTTCAACTCCTCAGCAGAAAGTGATGAGGTTTTCAGTGAAAATGAGGACACTGTTGCCAGGAGGCAGACCATGAAGAAGGTGAGTATAATTTTGGGAAGGCTTAGAAAACACAAAGCAGTTTATCTAGATTCTGCAGAATCTCTCAGGAGCAGTGAACTGACGTCAGGTTCAGTCTGATCTGTGGACTAACTGAAATGTTATGTATTTTTTCGGTGCACTGAAATGTATCAGACAATTTGCATGATTCTCAAAGTGGACCCATAGCACTGCGTATTTGAATAAGCTATTTGCATAGTACTGTAGACCGAGATAGGGTCAGAGTAGCGTGTCACAGTCACATTTCCAATATTCCCAAAACAAATTCAACTTATCTTCAAATTTTATACTTGATAAACATGCAATATACAGTACCCCATAATAGACAAGCAGTAGGCAATGTCTTCGGGTCTGAACAGTTTCACAATGGGTAGAGTATAACTGTAAAGCAAGCTATTTTATGAACCATTTTATGAAATGAAACCCCAAAAAATAGTTTTAAGGTACTGTTAGATCTCTGCCCCTAAATGACTCCCATTTCTTTCCCAGTGTCGATCTTGGAGAACGTTTTTGACCATAATGCAGTGGTCCAAATGTACACAAAGCTCATGGATCCAGCTTGCAGGACACGAAGGTACTCAGGATTTTGACCCTGACCATACCTACACTTTCTATCAAAATCCATTAGGTTATAGGTGTAAAATAGGTTTGAGCATTCCTTTTGTCTCTGCCTGGTCCAAAACCATTATTCTGAAGAGAGAAAATGAGTTTTGTATGTTCTGTCTAGGTAACGTGAGGCTGAGTGAGGGCGGTGAGGTGCTGAAGAGGTTTTGTGAGGTGGAGGCCATCTGTCTACAGGCCCTCATGTCTGACGCTCTCTATCAGTTTGTGCCTCATTATTTCGGGCCCATCAGTCAGGATGGAGAGCGATACATCCGACTAAAAGATCTGCTTAGCGGGCTCAAAAATCCTGTCATCATGGACTGCAAAATGGGTGTCCGGTAGGAAGGAAGGAACCCTTACTTCAAATACTGATTAATTTTTTACTTAATATATTTAGTTTAGATTTTATTTGTTCTCTTAAGCCATAGTGCTTACGGTAGCTGAGAATCTCAAAATGAGAGACAATATTTTAAAATAATGCAATTTGTGGGTAGGTTTTATAAAATCATGATGCGTTTGCCTGCAAGACAGAATATTAGTATTACACAAATTTTGGGAACTGATTTTTTAATTATTTTTTTTTTTTGGCTTTGGTCAAAATAATTTTGAAGGGCCAAAATCATTAACAGAGTTACTTTTCAATTAGTGCTTCTCCAATTATGCATTTTGACCTTGTGAGGGACTATTTTGTGCACTCAACATGGATAAGCTAACAGGTCAACATGTCAGCAGTGTAAACACTTAATGGTTTAATGTATTACCCAAGAACACCATGAACAGCATTCAATTCAATTCAAGTTTATTTGTATAGCGCTTTTTACAAAACAAATCGTTACAAAGCAACTTTACAGAAAATTATGTTTCTACAATATTTAGTAGTAGCTAGCATACGGAGTTCTACTGTCTATTACACAAATGTTACTTATTTCAGTGCATTTCTAGCTCTGATCACCTCCAAGTACCATTTTAGTTTGCTACTCTATGCTTCAATGACCTTTATAAATGTACAATATTTGAACAATGCAGTACCATCTGAACTTATGGCATCACTTGCAGGACATACCAAGAGGAAGAGATCATTAAGGCCAGGACCAATGCCAGTGTACGCTCTGATATGTATCAAAAGATGATGAAAATAGATCCGGAAGCTCCCACTGCAGAAGAACACGCACAGAAAGGTGTGACGAAGCTGCGTTACCTGCAGTGGAGGGATGACAGCAGTTCCACCTCCTCACTGGGATTCCGCATAGAAGGCATAGTGGTACGAAACATGAGGCTAAAGGCCTGATCACAATGATAACTATAACCAGGGAATGATTTGTCGATGGTTCCCGCCTTCTGGTCTAGGCATCCCTGCCTCTGCTGAATTATTTTTATCCCTGTTGGGGATAAAATCATCCCGCAAACCCACTGTGATTGATGTCCAGATCTGAATCAAATGATTCGAGACACTTGGTTTTAAGTCCTGATCTGAATCAAATGTTACGAAATCCAATTGGTATGAAAGCCCATTTCCACCACTAAATATAAAACAAAACATGGTAATTGCGACTTATTATCTTTTATCTCTTGAGTTATAGAGTCAGAATTGTGAGATTTGAACTCGCAATTCTGAGAAAAATAGTAAGAATTGTAAGATAAAAAGTCACAATGACCTTGTTTTTTTTGTGGGGAGCGCTTCAAAACAGTGAATCATTTTGCAACACAATGGTTTAACTGATTTGGAGTTTCAAAAAGCTCCATTGTGTTCTTTGCTCACTTTCTCTATATAATTAATTTCTACATTTGAACAATCGTGGAAATTAAATCATTACAATTAATAGGCCTAACATACAATGTTTTTATTAAACTGTGATCACATTAAAATACAGTTTCCGTCATATCAAAAACTTTTCATAAAACGTTTTCAAAAGCACCCCCCCCCCCACACACACACACACACAAATCACACCCTGGCTATAAAGATAATATAAGCATGTGCTGCATTTCTCTTGTCTGCTGCTTTAAATGCTCAAGATCTTTAAGGCAGGATTAATTCTGATTGGCTGTCAATGCTTTGCTAATGTCATTGATCAGCCAGAAATTAATGTTCTGGAAGTGATTGCAACAATTTTGCATTTTCATTATTTTTGTGCAGTGGACTCTGTTATTCTTTTCCATTTAAAACAGTTGTTAAACTGTATCATTATAGTCATTGTCTTTAGTGTGAGTGGACATTTATATTGATTTTTAACTTCTGTCACATTTTTTTTCCAGATGGGGAACGGTAAAGTATTAAGAGACTTTTACAAGACATGCACAGAAGCTCAAATAACAGAAACACTGTTAAACTTCACCAGGAGGCAGGTTCACATTCTAGTGAGTGCACACCATTTCATACTTAAAGGCCCGGTTTCACAAAAAGGGATTAGCTTAAAAGGTTAGTTCACTCTAAAATTAAAATTAGGCTTGACCCTGAAGTCATCCTAGGTGTATATGACTTTTATATGAATCCAGTAGGAGTTATTTTTTAAATAGTCTTTGATCTTTTAAACTGTTTGATGCCACTCAATGGGTGTTGTGTTGCATTCCTTCAGTCCAAGAGAAGTTTAATAAAAAGCACATCCATCAAAAAAGGTGTGAGTGCAAGCTAGATTCAAGTATATACTATGTTGTGATTATGGATATTTTCCTTTCAAAAATGCATCGACTTGCTACAGATTTAGCTCTCCCCCGGGAGTCGTGTGAGACATTTTTTTTTAAATGGATACCATTTTAATTAAACTGCTCTTGGACTGATGCAGTGCAAAGCCCGCTGAGTGGCATCAATCAGCTTGAAAGATCAAAGACAATTTTTCAAATAACTCAGATTGGATTCATCTGAAAAAAGAAAGTCATATACACCTAGGATGACTTCAAGGTGAGTTAATTACGGCCTAATTTTCATTTTTGGTTGAACTAACCCTTTAAGCCAGGACTAGACCTTAGTTAAATTTTGATATTTAAGGAACATTTACAAAAATTACTTAGAAGAAAACATTACAGGTATGCATCTTGACACAGAACAATGACAGTTATTTCTTAGTTGATAAAATTAAACCCACTCAGCCCATGTATGCACATCTTGTTTTACCCAATATGTGACTTTTATTGTTAAAAGTAAATTTGGTCTTGAATGGGGATTCTTGTTGACTTTAAACAGTTTAAGCATGCTTATATGATTATTTTTCTACACAAAATATGCCTGGTTGACAATATAATTTGAATACAGTAGTCAAAATTTGAAGTAGATCAAAAAAGTTCAAAGTTGTCCTAAAACAAGGACGCATTTTGGTTTTAGGACAACTTTTTACTTTTTTGATCTACTTCAAATGTTGACTACTATCAAAATAAAAACAATTACAGTACATCTTAAATACATCAAAATATCCTCAATTTATCACTTTGTGTATCTCAGGAGGCATATGAATCCAGATTACAGGCACTGAATGAAGCCCTCAAGGAGTCAAGCTTTTTCAACAGACATGAGGTTAGTGTGAAACTTTAAACTTGTCACCATTATCTGAGAATTGCCATTTTGACCTGAATTAACATCATCTCAATTTCTCACAGATCATAGGCAGCTCTTTACTTTTTGTCCACGACTGCAGCAGCAAAGCAAACATATGGATGATCGATTTTGGAAAGACCATCCCAACCCCAGTGGATGTCCAGCTAAGGCATGATGTTCCATGGGTGGAGGGAAACAGGGAGGATGGGTACCTCATCGGACTGACCTCCCTCATCACTTTGCTGGGTGAAGCCATCAAGCAAGCAGGGCAGCAAAGCTGAGAGTGACCTCATATGATTTCATGTTGGATCTATCAATAGACGACCGAACAGTCTTTTGGTCACTACACAGCTTTACAGGTCTATGAAGCTTTACTGTTAACAGTATTAATTAAGCACTTGTGTTGCTATTGTTCTTCAATTCTCAAAATGGAAATGTTCTTGTAAATCACCAGTTTTTTTTTTTTTTACATATAAAAGTTTGTATATTAAATATTTGATACCATAAAAGTATTGTATGTGTATTCTTTCTGTTAAGATACCCAGTTAATGATCATCCAAAGGGACAGTTCACCCAAAAATGTAAATTATATAATAATTTACTCACCCTCAAGTTATTCCAAACCTGTATGGGTATCTTTTTTCTGTTGAACGCAAATTAAGATATTTTGGAGAATGTTGGTAACTAATGATTGACGGTAGCCATTGACATGCAAATATTTTTTCAAACTGTTTGGTTACCAACATTCTTCAAAATATCTTTCCCTTATTAAGCATCAGCCTATTGCACATATTATGCTACAGACATGAATGATATCTCAAATTTTGTAGCTTCTTTAGGGGAGAGGAGTTATTTTATAAGCAATTGCACTGATTTTCACTTAGCAGAATACAACATAAATTTGCTTTGCACTGTGCTTATTAAAGATAAAGATATTTTGAACAATGTTGGTAACCAAACAGTTGGGAAAAAAATATTACGAAAGTCAATGGCGTCAACTCTTAGTTACCAACATTCTTCAAAATATCTTCATTTGCACACCAATCCATACCTAGTGACCAGGGTAGCATTTACTCCTGGAAGTAGGCTCTTTTGACTTGGATAAGTTGGCAAGCACCTACAACACACTACTACATAGCAAGGAACTAAAAAATTCAAAACACATTAGAAACTATGGCAAAGCCCTAGAAACTTGCCACAACACAAATCACATTTTCTTTCAAAAGTCTAAAAAAGTAGTTTTAAAATGGACCGACTTTCAAATGTCAGTTCTCAAAAAAAAAAAAGGCAAATTATTAACCCAGCTGAATAAATTATGCATAATGTACATTTAAACAAATCTGATTTATAGAAAGGTAAGTTAGAACGTGCAACTACCTTCTATGCTTGTGTTTTCGAACGGATCCATGGCCATTCAATGTTTGTTCTCGACCGAGACTTGCGCACGCTCGTGCTTTCAACGCAAGATGAAGCACATTTTCACGTGCGTCAGTAGAGCACGTGCACACGGTCGCGCGCAATTATCAAAAATTGATGAGTCGGTTGAAGATGACTCGACACCGGGAATGGTACCCCAACCTGTCTGTGATAACACGGGTTTGCGAGAGTTCTTCAGGTACAAATGTTCTCAGGATTTAAGTCTGAACATCAACATGTGGTTTAGTGTCTTGCGAAACAGTAATGTTGCTGAACAAAGGTTGCACGTCATGATATTAATGCGGAATTATTGACAAGTTTGATTGTGGTCAGCTGCTCATCTTTACATTTTCATTATATCATTGTTGTTTTTATATTATTAGTAAACCTTTAGTACGTCAACGTTATTCGGTGCAAAAAAGTAAAGCATGTGGTGATGATGATGATGATGAGTGAGTGATATGTCTCCCCCTATTAGTGTTTAATGCAAATACTGATGATAATTCAACGTGATTAAACGTGCAGTTAAAACTGTTGAAATACGTTTCTAAGTTGCAATACATGTAGGAGCAAGTGTTTCTGGGCTTATAAAGTTGTGATATTTAACACCACTGTGCACCAAAGATGAGAGAAATAGGTAATATTTTAATGTTTTAGTTTTCTATCATCGAATTTTGACAAACTTACAAAAGCAACTCGCTACGGTGCTAGCAATATTTGTGCAATTTAGTTTAACTTACAAATGACATATAAGCTAACATACAACCAGGAAGCATGCTATAGAAAAGGAGAACTGTAGAAAAGTCGGGAAAAACGATCCCACGATTATCTGCAAAGGCGACATTCTCCTAACAAAATGCATTGTTTGCACACAGCTAAATATAATTAATCTGTATTTGAATACGTAACAGGAAAGAAATGTTATGAATTAGATTTATTTTTTTGGCACCGAGAGACCCGAATGTAAGTGTATTTTGGGAATTGTAGTTTTTCATTAACTTAATGCTTGTTGATGCATTATGGGTTTTGATGAGCCTGATGTATTCTACTATTCATTTTTTTTTAATTCCCTTAAATGTTTTTTTTCTAGTTAACAAAATAAGAACTCTTTTCCTCCCCTCCTTTAGATCCGAGTGGCTCTTCTGTAGTTCGAGAAGTGTGGAGCACAGAAAGCTCTTTCACAGGTAAAACCGCACCTTGCTGCTATCAGACTTAAACTAAATATATATGCGCACATATAAAAAGTGAAGTGACATTCAGCCAAGTATGGTGACCCATACTCAGAATTTGTGCTCTGCATTTAACCCATCCGAAATGCACACACACAGAGCAGTGAACACACACACAGTGAACACACACACGGAGCATTTATGCTGCGGCGCCCGGGGAGTAGTTGGGGGTTCGATGCCTTGCTCAAGGGCACCTAAGTCGTGGTATTGAAGGTGGAGAGAGAGCTGTTCATGCACTCCCCCCACCCACAATTCCGTCCGGCCCGAGACTAGAACTCACAACCCTTCAATTGGGAGTCCAACCCTCTAACCATTAGGCCACGACTTCCCCACCATACAATCACATACATGTGAACCGAGACATGGCTAGAATACTATTCCACTCCTCATGATTTGTTTTGTGTTGTTTGACTGTGACTATTTCATGTCTTCTTTATGTAGTAGTTCTGCAGAAGATTGTTTTAGGATGACAAGTGCTTAAAAATATCCTAAACATAAATAGCAAGCAAATATAAAAATTTTAATAAATGTAAAAATGCATGACCGTCATTGTTAATGTTTTGCATGACTTCTCATTTAAATATTAACATGGAGAATATTGATTGTAACTTTACACATCTGTTGTATTTATAATTTTTTTAATTAAACAAAAAATTAAATAGACTTATTAAAAATATTAGATGGTGTGCTGCATTCAAGAAATGTAAAATTTTTGTTATGAAAACACGTTTCAACAGCATGTGCTAGAGGTGTTTTTATTATTATTATTTGACAATTTGCATGTTTTGCGTATTGAATATTGAAACCGATTAGCACATCTTATCAAAAATACAGTGGCACATTGCCATTTATGGAAAACCTGATATTTGTGATGCATGTTTGTGTTTGAGATCATGACGGCCGCTGGTTGGGGGTCCGTCGAGGTTGGGGGTCCATCAAGGCTCGTCTACACAGTGGTACAGTTCGCTTGCAGCATCGAGGTGCAGCCCCAGAGTCGTTCGGGCCGGTACCCCGCAGCAGGTTTCAGGGCGGCAGTGTCTGTGATGTGTCTGTGATGAATAATCAGTATGGGAAGTCACAACACAGATTGTAAGTGTTGTTGCAAATGATTCAGCTTCATAACTGTATGAATGTTTCATCGGTGTTATGCTTTTCCTGCAGTATTCCATATGACCGTCCCGGTCAGAGAGGAGAGGGGTGGATGGACAAGATTGGAGGGGGAAACGCACACAGATTCGGAGCAGAAGATGCAGAGAGAGGAGGGAAAAACTGGTTTAAAATTACAGTAAGACATAAACTATTCCTGTTAAAACTTGCATCACTTGCTCACCAGTGGATCCTCTGCAGTAAATGGGTGCCAGTCCAGACAGCTGATAAAATCCACATGACTCCACTCCCCATCAATTAATGACAAACCTGTGTGTTTGTCCGTCATTAAGGTTCATACAAACTTGCAGCTTTTCACTCGATTATTGTGATGTTTTATTCAGCTGTTTGGACTCCGCTGTTTTGGGTATTATGTCATCTAATGGCTACCGTCAGTTGTTTGGTCACCAGCATTCTTCACAGTGTATTCTTTTGTGTTCAACGGAAGATAGAAACTCTGAAATAAAAAAATAGATATATTTTGGGGTGAACTGTATTTTGGGGTGCAGACTGATTAATACACAAGAAGGTTATTAAACTAGAAAAATCTAGACTAAAAAAAAAAGTTTTTATTAAATGCAACCACAGCAGAAATTTTAATATAATTACATTAAAGGGGTCATATGATGTTACTTAAAAAGAACATTATTTGGTGCAATGAAATGAGTTTAAGGTTCAAAAAACACATTATTTTCCACATACTTTACATTATTGTTTCTCCTCTTTCTGAAATGCGTTGATTTTTACTAAGCTCATCATTCTGAAAATCGAGGTGTGCACTGATTGGCCAGCTATCCAATGCATTGTGATTTCCAATAAAACCCATCACAAACTAGGCATTTGGATACAATTTATGATTATAATGACTTCTAATGTCTTTTTATGTGTTGCGTTGCCTTGCATAAACATAAAACCATATCTGCATTTGTGAACTGAGAAAGGACAAACAAAACTCACGTTTGAATCATCAATGGCAAATACTTTAAATATGAAAACAAATTTACAGGCTGTGAGTAAGCATTATTTTTCAGAAAACCGGCATTGAAGGCTACTCTCCTCATCCTCACCTAAATGTGTTGAATACATCTGAATATTTGGGTTGAACTGTTCTGGAACAGCCTGTATATACAACTTAACCACTGATTTTTAGTTGTGTCCTCTTCTGGAAGACCAAACAAACTCTTTGCAACTTGAAGTATCATATCTATTCATGAACAGCTTTAAACAATCCAAAGAGAAAGGAAATCGCTTCATGTGACCCCTTTAACAACTGACTCTAAATTAACCAAAAAATGGGTGTTAACAACATAAATGTTATCTAAAAACATGTTTTATGTTAAAATAAAGTTTTGACCAAAAAAAAAAAAACATTTTAAAATAACATAATATAATACAATCTTCCATTTCAGTCCGTCTCTCCGGCTGGGAACCACTGGTTTACTGCATTTGAAATGTTTTACATTTATTTCAGATCCCACACGGAAAAAAGTATGATAAGAAATGGCTTCTAACATCACTACAGAATCTCTGCCCCATTGCGTTCATTCCATTACACGTAAGTGATCGCTGTGAATTGGTCAGTTTAGCTAAACCATATCGTTTGTCCACAAGGGACTAGCTGATGTGTCTCATCTGTGTCTGACAGTGTGTCTCTGTGTTTTTGTCTAGTACTCCACAGAGGGACATAAAGTTAATTTCTATCTGGAGGATGCTGCTGCGGCTAGCGCTCTGTGCAAACTCACACACAGAGTCACGGACAGTGAAGGGAACCGGGTACAGCGCTGTCATCTGCTGTAAAGCATTCATCTCGTTCTCACACTGTGTTCTATCTTGAAACTGCTGACATGTTTCTTGTTCTCCAGGTGGCCGTGCTTATGAACAGTTGGTCCAGTCCAGTCCTAAAAACCGAGCTGAAACCACAAGATCTGGAGCGTTTAAAGGTTTGACCTACAGCTGCTTCTTGCTGCAGTAACACTTGTGGCCTGCAGGTGGCAGCTGTTGCATTTAACTGTTCTGTTTTTGTGAAGGAATGCATGTCCAAACGCTTTGACGGTTCCCAGAAGTCTCTCGACCTGAACAGCATCCGCACTGATCCTGGTAAAACTATACTGTTTGAATAACCAAAACCCTGAATTACTATAGATTTCCCAAGTCAAGATTACCAGAGTTACCTGTTTGTCAGAAATTTAGTTGAGAGCTTTTTCTAAATTGTTTTTTGTTGTTGTTTTTTTGTTGTTGTTTGTCTTTTCCATCAGACCTGGTTTCCCATAATATTGAGATGATCTTAAATCAAGAAAACTGCATGCAAGCTGTGATCAAAATCATACAGGAGAATATCCCAGAGGTAAGACTTAAAGGGTTAGTTCAGCGAAAAATTAAAATTATGTCATTAATAACTCACCCTCATGTTGTTCCAAACCCGTAATACCTCAGTTCATCTTCGGGACACAGTTTAAGATATTTTAGATTTAGTCCGAGAGCTCTCAGTCCCTCCATTGAAACTGTGTGTACGGTATACTGTCCATGTCCAGAAAGGTAAGAAAAACATCATCAAAGTAGTCCATGTGACATCAGAGGGTCAGTTAGAATATTTTGAAGCATCGAAAATACATTTTCAAAAAATAGCAAATACATTTTCAGCATTGTCTTCTCTTCCGTGTCTGTTGTGAGAGAGTTCAAAACAAATCAGTTTGTCATATCCAGTTCGCGAACGAATCATTCGATGGATCTTTTTGAACCAGTTCACCAAATCGAACTGAATAGTTTTAAACGGTTCGCATCTCTAATACACATTAATCCACAAATGACTTAAGATGTTAACTTTTTTAATGTGGCTGACGCTCCTTTAATCCTAATTTTAATCCTAAAAAGTTTGGATTATTGCAAGTGACAGAAAAAAATGCAAACATGACCCAGATGTTTTTTTCTACATCTGTGAGTGTTTTACTCAAAGCAAAAGAAAATACAGATTTTGTGGAAAAGGCTTTTTATGGAAAAGGCTTTTTATTATTATTTTTTTTATAAACTTGTTTATGTAAAGTTATTTGAGATTAAGTATTTGAACCTGTTCACTCCTTTGCAAACTAAGTTAATTGTACACATTGAAGAAATGTTACTGCTTTTATTTTCATAAGTACAGTACATTAAAGCTGATTCATTCAATATATGTATATGATTTGAAAAATCGAAATTCTTATTTTGTGAAGCAATCTGTAAGTGAAAGTTTTGATTCATTTTGTGAACTCATCAAATTTGTGCATCATCAAATTCAGTAATATTAGGCCTTTCTTTTCTGCTTATTTCTTATGTATTTAGCTTTATTATGATTATTTTTATTGTTTATTTTTTGCTTTTTTTTTTCTAAGACACATGACTACTTTCTCTTGGCATTCAGACAATCAGCTAAATAATGTTTATGACAGAGTAGCTTCAAATTCCATGAAGGTTTACTATGATCGTTTCAGAAGTGTGTCAAAGGCCAGGTGTTCAATGCTTCATGACCGGCTTTCTTCATCTGGCAGCACTAAAGAATAAATATAGTAACTTCATCTAATCCAGTAAAGTTCAGCCACAATGTCTGGGCAAAAATAAGAAATCAAAACATCCAGCTGGTGAAAACTTGAAACTATGCAGTTTTATTTTCTAGGGTAAACAGCTGTGGGCAGGCCATGCTCAGACACTGATTCCAGGAATCACTTTATTTATCTGAACACTTTCATAATAGTAGATGAACAAATATAGTTGTTGATCAGAAATTATGTCACTTGTGATTCTAAAATCAAGAATCATCAGATCAGATGAAAGCAAAGAACAACTGTTAAGACAACGAAAAACATACTTTTCAGATTCATGATTCTTTGATGTGTGCTATTGCACAGAATATGGCATCGATACTTTCCTAATCAGGTTTCCGTTCGAATGTGGTGTTTAGAAATAAGATATTTTCTTGTTTAGATTGTTTTATAGTTTAGATATTTAAAAGTTCTGTTTTGTTTTTGTAATGTATTCTAGTTGGAATGCTCATGATTCATTCCAAAATGGAATTCCTAAAATTATAAAATGGTTTACTAACTGTCATGTTTCAAATTGTTGAGATGGTCTTCTCTGTGAAACGCAAAAAGAGGTTATTGACAGAGTGTTGACAGTATTTTCCATAAATGTTGCAAAAGTGACAAGAAAAGTCCCAAAAAGTTGATTCATATGACTATATTCTATATTCTTCTGAAGCCATACAATAACTTAGTATGAGGGAGGGATTCAGACTTTTTGGACAGTTGAAGCTCTTTTAAATAAAATGCTTTCTTGAAAAATGTCATAGTCATTTCTAAATGTTTTATACTTTTAAATATCATTTAAAAAATAAAAGTTAATATAAATATTGATATTTACATTTTTATGGTTTAATTATTAGCATTTCATCATCTCCTCCGCAGTTTATGTTCCTCATTTTGGAAAATCCTTTATTTTAAACAAATTATTAAGTCTCTCTTTCTTTGATTCTTCTTAGTTGTTGTGTTTGAATCTGAGTAACAACAAGCTGTGTAAGCTGACTGACATTGCAGAACTTGTGGACAAAGTCCCTAACCTGCAGTCCCTGAACCTATCTCATAATGAGGTGAGATTCGCTCAGGTCCTGCTGTTTTCATCTATTATTACTGTCGTCTCACAGTATTAGCCTCAATCTTTAATTCTTCAGATTCTATTTACTCGACTGCCAGCTCCACAGAATTTATTTTCCGCATCTATCTGTGTTTGCAGCTGAAGTCAGAGCAAGAGCTGGATAAGGTGAAGGGGTTCAAGCTGGTGGAGCTCTGGTTGGACAGGAACCCTCTGTGCGATGACTTCAAAGATCAGACCACATACATTAGGTCAGTGCCAGTGACAAGGGTAAATGTCAAACATTAGCTGAAATAATACTTAAAATAATCACAGTTCCTTATACTGTAGACATGAATCCTAGACCTGTTTGTACAGTAACTGTAGTAAAACGATTATAATCTATAGTAATTCTTTAAAAGCCTGGAGGTATAAGGTAGCCTAATTTTAAAAGTGATTTATAGACCTGAAAAAAATAAAATGTAAGAAAACAGGCATTTTGGATATCGTTGTGGACAATGGAAGGCCTTGAAGTCAGAAAGTTTGAGAACCTGACACAGTTACAGTCTTATAGTCCATAAAGTCTCATATAGTCCCATTCTGGCCCACACAGTCTTGTAGTGCTTAATATACCTGAAATATCATCAAAAATAATCATTAAAACATGGCATTGCAGATGTTAACACATGAACAACCATTCATAATTCATTGCTTGTGGTTTATTTAATCTGCTTCAGAGTATCCATCAATTAGTTACTGTGGTTCAGAAAAAAATTAAGTTGTATGAATAAATTGTGATGTTTCTGTCTTTTATATGGCACTCTGTTCATTTGTTATAAGTGCATTCATATGTGCAAGTGTGTGACGGACTGACATGTCCAGAAATTATTTTATATATAATTTTATAATTATCCAGAAATTGATTTTCTTTCTTCCTTCGACTCCAAATCACAGCAGCAGCTGCATTCTGTGTTGATTCTGGGGCTTTTTTCTCATTAGTTTTTTTACACATGAAGCTAATTACAGCCTTATCATAGGGAACTGAGTAAATAATAATAAATTTTTAAAAAATCAAGATCGAAAAAAAAAATTATTAATACATCCACAGGAAATAGTATGGTGGCATTTCAGTCCACAGGTTTTTTTTTTTTTTTTTTTGCTGCGTAATGTAGTAAAGTTGTTTGCTCATGTTCATCTTTTCCCCGTCACTGTATTCCTGCTCCAATCAGACTGCAGTTTCTGGATAGCCAGTGACTGATAAGATCCTGCTCTCTGTCTGCTACAAAAAGCCTACAGTGATGACAGTGAAGAAGGAAGTTGATGGAAGGAAGATGACTCTTCCAAAACTCTGTGTTGTTGTATAAAATGGCTTGGGGACAACTTTTCATGCTAGAGAGAGTGAGTTAAGAAATGCTCCTGAAAACAGGAATAAATTCATCCTACTAATAGTAAAATAAAATGAGTACTGGTGTAAAGAGGACACTGTTTTGGCGCTGTTGGGATCGGTTTCATTGTATTTCTGTTTCTCTCATAGCTAGCTTTGTTCATATTTTTAAGCTGGGGTTCATCAATGCCAAGACTACTTTAGGGCTATTCAGATAGCTTCGCTCGAGGGACAGATTTGCAGACTGAAGATTTGAGGTGGGCCAAGGGGAAGGAAGGCATATAAAATGAGAAATAAAACGGAAAAGCCTATTCAGCAGTAAAGAGAACTGATATTAACAATAGTAAAATATCTAAATGTTATAGGGTTAAATTGAAGTATTCTGAATACATGAATATGCATGGCTCCTTCTAACTTAATGGCTAAATGTAACTGATTTTGCTTAAAGAGGGGTCGAAATGGTCGTTTTCACTCAATATCCTGCTAATCTTGAGTACCTATAGAGTAGTACTGCATCCTTCATAACTCCAAAAAGTCTTTAGTTTTATTATATTCATAAGAGAAAGATAGTCTGTACCGTTTTTTCCCGGAAAAACACGACCGGCTGGAGGCGTGACGTGTGGGCGGAGCTAAAGAATCACGAGCGCGAGTAGGCTTTTGCGTTGAGAGCGTCTGGAAACTGTGACATTACCGTGAGGAAAAAAACATCATCCAAAACAAACCATGGCTAACAGTCAGATTCAGCCGTGTATTTATGATCCAGAATCAGATCCAGAGGCTGAAATTTAACAAGAGCAGCAGCAGCAACGACTACAGCAGGACGTCTCTATGTGGTATGTACTGAAACTGTATATATTTGCTTAGCGGTTTTGGAAAAGGAATAAGTTCCACTTTATGTCGTGTTTTTTTTTTTTTTTTTTTTTAAGCTGTACATGTGGAAAGTGCAGTTTGATGACAACATCGCATGTTGTTTACTTGATGTGCTTACGCGCCGATTGCTAAGTTAATAACACAGAGATATTTGAAGCAGTTTTACTCACCGCATGCGGTTCCAACACACGATCGTGACCCTTTTTCGTTGGGAATGCATTATCCTTAAGAAATAAACTATATGCAACTCCGGCGTCAAACTGGGCCTTCTTCGAAATGCAGGGAACAAACACCTTATATTTATTTGTTACCCCTCCATCCTAGTACATCCCTGCATCTTTTCAATCCTATCCCATTATCATTTATAGCACAATTGTTTATACACTTATTTATTTGGCTACATTTTTTATTTTTTTATTTTTTTTTGTCTGTGTGTTGGTGTCTCTGTGTACTGGAAGCTTATGTCACTAAAACAAATTCCTTGTATGCGCAAACATACTTCGCAATAAAGCTCTTTCTGATTCTGATTCTGATTGCACAACTCCGTTGATGCTCTGTAAAAATAAACTCCATCCACTGGTCCCTTAATGCTTTTTTTTTTTTTTTTTTTGGTAATCTGTGCAGGGTTGTCTTGCCCTGGCAACCAAAAACACACTTCTTTTGTGACATTTTGCTCTATCGCCCTGGTCATTGAATGTCTCTGCTCTGGTCTACGGGAGCGCGCGCTCTTCCGGCAAACGTGCCCTTAGGACCCATATAAGGAAATTCCGCTCCATCTTACGTCAAACAGAGCCATACTCGGAAAAAAAAACTTTCAGAAACTTGTGACAAACCTGAAGGAGTATTTCAAACATATAACTTAATTTTTGAAACTTTGTCCATGTTTAGCATGGGAATTCAACTCTTTAACAGTGTAAAAAACTCAGTATGCATGAAATAGCATTTCACCCCCCTTTAAGATTTTAGCAAAACTAAATTTGTTTTAAAAACAATAGTCTAAACATTGGTAAAGAACTATATACACCCACACCAACTGCCATAGTTTTATAACAAAAAATAATTATATTCCCTCACTCATAATAAATGTAATAAATGACTATATTATAATTTAGTTTTCAATGAAATATACCTCATTTCTGGCAAAACATGGTTAAAACGATTTGTGTTATTACAATACATTCATGGTAAATGTTTGTAAGGGTGGTGATTTGGGGATTTAATTCTAATTTGTTGATTTATAACAGTGTTTCTCCTGTTTTCTTCTGTCATCTGAGGCTGTTTCATCTGATTTGAAAATAGTTTAATTATAGAGTAAATTATGGCTTCTAAGAGATATGTGTGTCAAACTTGAATCCCTTTAACTTTAATGTCGCAAACCATTTAATGTTAGTGTCTGGGAGTAAACATTGCGTTAAATGCAAAATATATATAGGATTTCACAGATCCATTGTAGAATAAGTGTATAGCTTATTGCTTTTTTTGAATGTAGATCAATGGTGGGTCACTTTTTTTTTTTTCTTTCTGATAACCTATTGAGTCTGCAGTCATCAATTTTCCATGAATACACTCATGTGCATTCATACATGTATAATAAAGCCACAGCACCCAACACAATTTTTTTTCACTGAGCTTGTATGGCTTTCATTCACGAAGTTATTTGAGAACTCGTCTATGTCTGTTGAAGTAGAAATACTTTCTCGTGTTCAAGTTTAATATTCAGAAAATGTTTCTGTAAGCCATTTCAAGGTAAAAGATTTTCTTTTTTTCTTGTGATGATCTTGCATTTTGTACATGATCGGATGTAAGAGACTGACATTAGTAGGGTTTAAAATCTTAAAACTGAACCAATCCACCCAGAGAGAGTGTTGCAAATAGGGTTAAAATATCTAAAATGAAATCTATTCTGTGCGGAACCTGGTACAGTTTCAAATGATTTTATCGCAAGGCAAGTTTATTTATATTGCACATTCATACTCATGGTAATTCAAAGTGCTTAACATAAAAAGAAGTCAAATGAATCATAAAAAAATAATCACAAATAATAAAACTAGGAATTTAAAATGGATTTAAAATTAATTTTAAAAAGAAAATTATTATACATAAAATACAGTGCAATCAGTTCAATAAATGCACAGCTAAACAGATGAGTTTTGAGTCTGGATTTAAATATGGCTAATGTTTTAGCATATCTGATCTCTTCTGGAAGCTGATTCCAACTGCAGATGGCATAATAACTAAAACAAGCTCCCCTTGTTTTGTTTTGTGTGAACCCTTGGTTATTCTAATGGATTCAATCCTAATGATCTTAAGGCTGGTTCACACGGCAGGATAATTAGACCGATTTTAGCCCCGATTCACCCCTTCCGACAATTTTAGGATGCTCCGATTATCGTAAAATAATCTGATCAAATATTCCTGCCGTGTGTGGTGTGTTAAGACTGCTCTCCTCTGCTCGGAAGAATGTCGGGACCGCTCCGATCTCAAATCGGGGATATCCAACATGTTGGATTTATTTGGCCCGATTTCTTCTCGTTTGTGGTGTCCCCCGAGGACAAACAATCACGCAGCCTGTGGACTGTGGGTGTAGCCAATCAGAAAGCGAGGTGACGAGGCAGTGATAGTACCGGGAAACAAAATCAAAACAGCCGGCGTATATAATATAACAAATACAAATAAAGTCGATGGGCATAACTACATCCACAACTGCAGTCCACCAGAGTACAAACGAATATATGAACGTTTATTTCAACGGTTATTAATCTGTGTAGTACGTAACAACATTTCTATGAGATAAAACAACAACTTATCTCCATATTATGATATAGCAAGTATAGTCCATGCTCGCGTTGTCTCCACCTCTTTGACCATCGCCTTTTCTTGTTTTTCTTATGTTTTTTCCCTTTAAAAACAAAGCACAAACTATGACCACTGCATCCTCTTCGTCCGCCATGATTGTTTACTCTAAAGTCACGTTTGATCTCGAGGGATTTTGCGAGATTTCCAGTCTGACCTGGGAATGCTCGGGAGTCAAATCGGTTCGTGTGTGATGTGTTGATTTTGCCGTGTGGCTGCACACCACACACGGAACGACCAAAACTGTTAGATCCGTGATTTTTTATCGCTGTGTGTGGGGTCTCTCATATTTGGAAAATCGGCCGACAATTTTAAAATCGTCCCGTGTGAACCAGGCCTTAGTGGTCTGTTAGGCTTATATTCAGTGATCATATCTGCAATATATTTAGGTCCTAGGCCATTGAGTGATTTATAAAAGAGTAAAAGTACTTTAAAATCAATCCAGAAAATAACTGGAAGCCAGTGTAACGACCTGAGGACTGGTGTGATTTGCTCAGATTTTCTGGTTCTAGTCAGAATCCTGGCTGCAGCATTCTGGTCTTTTTAGGAAGACTGGTAAAGAGACCAATACAATAGTCCACTATGCTGGTTATAAAGGTATGAACAAGTTTCTCCAAGTCTTGACTTTTTTCTCCTCGTTTAAATGAAGAAAGTTCTAGCACATCCAACTGTTAATTTCATCAATGCATTGGCAGAGGGAGTCAGTGGGGCTGTAGTCATTTGGTGATAAGGCTACATAAATCTGGATAACATCAGCATAGCTGTGATAGACAATTTGATTTTTTCATATTATTTGACTAACTGGGAGCATATATGGACTTAACAAGAGCGGTGCAAGAATTGAGCCTTGTGGGACTCATGGACGTCCACTTAGACTTACTGTATTCTGTCCTATACTCGTATAATGACATCTCCCTTCGAAGTGACCTGAATCCTTTCAGTACCATTATTATTATTAGGCTACTTTCTATTAGTGCTTGCCTGATGGAAACAAGTTATTTCTGTGCTCGACTTTTAATAGTGACCAGTGGATTTGAAAAATAAACATGATAGTTTGATAAAAAATAAATTGATAGCCTTATAATTCATTGATAGTGTATTTGTGGTGTTGTCTGCAACCTGATCTCCAGTGAAAGGCTTCTGCAAACAAAAAAGAAAAGCCCTATATGAACCGACAGCATAATGAAGTGAGTGGATTTTGCTGATGGATCTCTTATCTATAAGATGATTTCTGTGTGTGAGGTTAATACTGACCCATGTCCGAGGTACTCGTCAAAGTTTTGGACCTGAACCTGCTCGGTTCTCGGGTTAGACCTTGGTTTTTCAGATCCAAGTGGACCCGTGAAGACCTCTAGTGTGTTTGCCTGCTGGAATGATTAGGTGTGTCACTGTTTTCCTTTTGTCTTTCTTGTCTTGTGACAGTGCTGTTCAGGAGAGATTTCCCAGGCTTCTGAGATTGGTGAGGTTTTTTATTTGTCAGTGTTTTGAAACAACATCACTCAATGTATGGTAAAGTTATTAGTGTTTTTTCAGAAATAAAGTCAGTTAATCATTAATTGGTCAAGGACAGGAAGCCTGATTCCAGGCTGGCTGCCAAAAGAACACATTGCTTAAGTGTCATTGTGCACTTTTCCAACTGTAAAACAGAATTTTACAATTTTTATTAAATGTGCATAATTAAGCAGTGCCTGTTATTTTAGAGAACTTTTTTTTGTATTTATAAGCTATCATCAAAATGTGATCACTAGCATTTGAAGGAGTGAATCAGATGTGTGTTATTTCTGTAGGACGGTCATATGCTTCCACCTCCAATCTGCTTTGACGTGGAAACACACACAAACATACCTGCTTGCAAGGTAGCTCAAGAGTCAGTGGTGTTATATTGACCTGAGGAGTGTTAATGTGAAGTTTTTGACTAGATGTGTGTGTGTAACTAATTCAGGGCAGCCACTTTGTATCGAATGAAATCCAGGGACTCATTCAGCATTTTCTGCAACAGTAAGTGCATGTGTGCAATTGTTTTCATGTAGGATGATCTTTAGTATTCTGTAAAGTATGCTTTTGTCAGCAGTGGTCTGTGTTTGTGTTTGCTTTGTGGCAGTTATTACTGTGTGTATGACTCTGGGGACAGACAGCCGCTGCTGGAGGCATATCACAGTGATGCCTGCTTCTCTCTCAGCCTGCCATCAATAAACCATCTCTCAAGGTAAAACACCACTCATCTTTGTTGATACTCTGCTGTCTTTAATAAGCAATTCAATATATATTTACACTCACTGGCCACTTTATTAGGTACACCGGTCACACTTTATTTTAGGGTCCAATTCTCACTATTAACTAACCATTAACTATGACTTTTGCCTCAATTAACTCCTTATTTGCTGCTTATTAATAGTTTATAAGGTAGTTGTTAAGTTTAGGGTATTGGGTAGGATTATGGATGTCATGCATTATATGTACTTTATAAGCACTAATAAACAGCCAATATGTTAATAATAGACATGCTAATAAACAACTAGTTATTAGTGGGAATTGGACCCTATACTAAAGTGTTACCGGTACACCTGTTCAATTGCTTGGTAACACAAATTGCTAATCAGCCAATCACATGGCAGCAACTCACTGCATCTAGACATGGTGAAGACGACTTGCTGAAGTTCAAACCACCATCAAAATGGGGAAGAAATGGGATTTAAGTGACTTTGAATGTGGAATGGTTGTTGATGCCAGACAGGCTGGTCCGAGTTTTTCAAAAACTGCTGATCTACTGGGATTTTCACGCACCACCATCTCTAGGGTTTGCAGAGAATGGTCTGATGAAAAAAAGAATATCCAGTGAGCCGCAGTTGTGTGGACGAAAATGCCTTGTTGATGTTAGAGGTCAGAGGAAAATGGGCAGACTGGTTAGAAATTATAGGAAGGCTACAGTAAGTGAAATAACCACTTGTTACAACCAAGATATGCAGAATACCATCTCTGAATGCACAACACGTTGAGCCCTGAAGAAAATGGGCTACAAGAAGACCACACCGGGTGCCGTTCCTGTCAGATAGGAAACAAGAAAGAAGAGACTAAAATTCGCACAGGCTTACCAAAATTGGACAATATAAGATTGGAAAAACGTTGCCTGGTCTGATGAGTCTGGATTTCTGCTGCAACATTCAGATGATACAGTCAGATTTTGGCTTAAAGAACATGAAAGCATTGATCCATCCTGCCTTGCCTTAATGTTCAGGGTTTGTTTGTGTGTGTGTGCGTGTGTGTGTGTGTGTGTGTATATATATATACTTAGAATATTTATACCTACTAAAATGACAAAACACAACAAGATGAAACAGGACATATATAGAAATAAATACTAAATATTCAAAATATTATCAATAGAATAATGCAAGTAAGTGTGTGTGTGTGTGTGTATGTATGTATGTGTGTGTGTATGTATATATATATATATATATATATATATATATATATATATATATATATATATATATATATATATATATATATAAATAAGGTAATGGTGCTTAAAGTAGGCTTTATTTGTCTTTACTGAAAAAAACTCACACTGCACAATTTTCTTTATATATAAAATAAATGTAAATGTAAAAAATATTTTTAGTGTTTGTAAATGTGCAGAATTGTATATGATATAAAAAATTTAATTTTGGTCTCATTTAATTTTTCCTGTAATTTTGCAGGTGCAGGTTAAAAAATTATTATGAACACAGCCGCAACATCAAGAACATCAAAGATCCCTGTATGTTTCACACATGAGAACTGAGCAAAGAATAGAGTAAAAAAAAAAAACAGATCAGTATGTGTCATGTACAGTTATCTTCTTAACAGCCGCTTGGTTCCACTTGCTAAAACGCTCCCGCCTGACTGTAGTCGCCTTCCTCAACGAACTCCCAAAGACCCAGCATGACATGAATTCAGTCAATGTTGATGTCAACACATACTCCGTGAGTTCCTCAATGATTTTATTACTGCTATCACTGGAGCTTTCTTCTTTTTTATTTTTTTTTTGACATTTTGATGTTCTCCTGCCTTCTCCATAGAGGACCTTATTAGCGTTCACAGTCAGTGGAGTGTTCAAAGAAGGTGAGTGTTGCTTGAACGCAGTTACATGTGTCAGCATAACAGTGGATCAAATAGCGCTGTGTTCAACTCAATGTTTGTTTTCCTCTTTTCAGCTGATGACAAATTGAGAGACCGTGTCAAGGCTTTCTCCAGAGTCTTCATCACAGTTCCAGCTCGGAATTCTGGGTAGGAAAAGACAGCAGCAAATCACAAGCATGAACAAATAAAAACTCTCTCTCACTCTCTTCTCACTTATAACTTAATATGTTTATCTTCATCTACTGGCTTTCCATGTGTTTGTCTGAACTTTCAGCTGACAGTTAAAGCAGTCATCCTTAGTCACAATTAGCTCTTAGTAACATAAAGTTGATTGGTTAATGTTTATTGGTATTTGTTGCCTTCTGCAGTCTGTGTATTGTGAACGACGAGCTCTTTGTGAGAAATGCCACCAGCGAGGAGATACGCAGTGCATTTGCAGCACCAGCCCCCTCGAATTGCCCAGTGTTGCCCACCCTCATGCCATCCCAGCAGGAAATGCTGCCTGCTTTCTCCCAGATGTCTGGAATGAACCTGGAATGGTCTCAAAAGTGAGCAGAGGGCAAAAACCATGCCCATATACTTGCAATTCTTAATTATAGAACTAGATATAAAATTTTCTTTCTAAGAATGATGGGAAAAACTAGGGCATAGGCCATATGAGGCTTAATACAAAAACGGCTATTTTGCTATTTATTTTATGTTTATTTGCATCCAAAGAAGTAAGTTATACTCCATTAGCAAGACATTGTTTTCAAATGAGTGTCCCGAAAAGTGAAGCAGTTTTCATTTGAAAAATGTTTAATTTTAAAATGGGTATTATCATATTATTGTTTAGAATAATAAATGAATTTCCAGTGAAGATGGTTATATATTGTTACTTTTGATATAAAGCTGACCTTACTTTGATGTAAGATTTTGGTAATACTGCCCACCCCTAGTCAGTATTATCCAACCTTGTTGTTAAGGCTTGTGTATTGCTGTCAGATGTCTGCAGGATAACGCATGGGATTTTAACCGAGCTGCTCAGATTTTCTCAGAACTCAAGGTATGAATTTGTTTGGCCAGTTGATAGAAATGTAATATGTTAAGTATGCCCTCAGTTCGCAGTTCAGTTTGCTGCTAATAAATAAACAGAAATTAAAAGTTATTGGCTTTAACCATTGAAAGCCCCACTAGTTTAAATGTTTCGAAAGCTGATTAACCTTCTCAAAACATTTTGCCAGTCTTTGACTGGATAAGCTGAAGAATTTATCTGAATCTCCTCAGAGATCAGGTGACTTGTGAACATGTTGTGAATCATTGTTGTTAAAGGGTTACTCCACCCCAAAATGAAGATTTTGTCATTAATCACTTACCTCCATGTCGTTCCAAACCTGTAAAACTTTGGAACACAAATTAAGATATTTTGGATATTCGGGAGGCTTGTGACAAGTGTCAAGGCCCAGAAAAGTATGAACAGCATCTTCAAAATAGTCCATCTTCCATCAGTGGTTCAACCGTAACATTATTATGAACGAGAATACCTTTTGTATGCGAAGAAAACAAAAATAATTACTTTATTCAACAATTTGTCTCCTCTGTCTCTCCCCACATCAGAAGCATCAGTTTTCATCCAAAATATATTGAATTGTATACCGAAGATGAACAAAGCTTTTACGGGTTTGGAACGACATGGGAGGTATTATCATTTTGGGTTGGAGTTTCCCTTTAATTTATGTTGATTAGTGTTCAGATCTGAGGTGGACCATGTGCTTTTGAAATCTAATTGCATCCATTTTGAGGCTTTGGGGTTTGAAATGTATCATATTATTCATTATAATATTTTGTCTCCTTTAGGCTCAAGGAAAGATACCTGAAGCTGCTTTCATAAAATGAAAACAACAAACATACAGAAATGCATATGTATATAGTTAAATTTTTTTGTTTAGCAGGCATTTAATTATGATGTGTTAAATTGAAATATAACAAACTTGTTTTATATTAATTATAGAGTTTTATTTGTTTGATTTTTTTTTTAAGGGTTATACCTCTGTTTTATGCTTGAATAAATTAGAGCACTGTTCCTGCATTAATTTTAAAAGCACTTTTTCTGTTTTAATTGTGATGTCTGAAGTATGTGCTGAGCTTTTGTTGGTGTTGTGTTAAATGTGATGTTTTCACAGCAATAAAGTTTGTTTACTCAGCAAGATCAAGAAATCAATACCATATCTTGTTGTTTCTATATTAAAATAATAATTATGATTATTGCTAAATGAAACACACAAAAAAATGACAGCACTGGAGGAATATTTGGCCCTTACTGGACAAAATTCCAGGTAAACTTTTGGCCACGTGATTAAATTTGCTTTTGTTGAAACTGCTAAAGTTAATCAATACAGTAGGTATGTGACAATCTGACCTATATACGCACGAGCGCTTTGTTCCCAGCAGGTAATCAGCGCCAGACGCGTCGGCGACTTAGGAAATCTTTCTTATCTTTGCTTTGTGAATACCTCTAAAGCCCATATACTAGTAACGTAAATTACGTCCTCATGTTGATTCTCACGTTCGAATTTCCAAGTTATCTGCCGTAAGAAGAAAGTTATAAGCGAAGCAACATTTTCTCGTGTTTATAATTTCATTATAGGTATGATTTTGTCAAACATATAAATAAATACCATGGATGGTTATGTATTTATTTAGGAACAACTGTGCTTCTAGCTGCCTGCTAGGTCAAGTGACCCGTTTATGGCAAAGTGATTAGTCGAATCTTACAAACATTTCAGCCCATGTGTGCTGTATTATTCTTACAAACATTGTGAAAATAATTAAATTTTACCAACTCTGTGCAGAATAATACAGCACACATGGGCTGAGATGTTTGTAAGATTTTTTTTTCAAAAGTAAATTAAAGCAGCAAAAAAAAAAAAAAAAAAGTCTGTAGTACTTGTAGGCTTACAAGTATATATTATACATAAGGGTATATTACTTTTTGAAATCTAAATATCATATACTTAAAAATAAATAAATATAATATACTTTTGATATAATATGATATCATATTTTTAAAAGGCTGTTTATTTTTTATGTGGAAATATATGTGTGGATTGATGCTCTCGGTTTCATTAATTAGTGGTTAATTAGAAATAATAAATTTATTATATTTACCTTTTAAAAAGAGGTCATCTTAATCTTGTTGGGCAATTTATTACCTACACTGTGGGGTTTGAATTATGCAAATAGACCAAGAAATGAGGATGTTATGATATTTTGAAGTGTTTAATCAAGCGGAAGAGGTCACAGTTTTTCACTGTTTTATTGTTATAATTAGGTACAAAATGACCCCTAATTTCCGAATTTAAAAATTCCATAACTTTCTTAATAATTATCCGATTTTAATCATTTATAAAACATTTTAAAGTTATTTTTATCTATCATATGGTTATGATTATATATTAATTTTCTTATTGATTTTTTTTTTGTCACATACCTAAATACAGAATTAATACAGAACGAGTTAGAATGTTGAATTTGTTATTATATAATCATTAATTATGTGGAACTTAATCGAATATTTATTACATAAGGCTCGACACAATAAAAAAAAATACATTAATCTACCTAAGTTTGGGTACAGTAATTTTTAGTCATACGTCTAAATCTGAATGAAGCGTTCAAGTTGACCGTCCCAACATGGCGAATTGACACATCCAACTTCCGGCATCTTCAGCTACGGTGACGTCATGACGCATACTTGTTCTGTACGAAGATGAAAACAATAAACAACCCGTTAGCCAGAGGACCTGTCGCATATTTCAGTGACATTTATTATTCAAAGTAGAACCGTAGAGCCCCGTTTTAACACAAATACCCTATTTTAAACGCTGCTTTGGAAAACCGACCGTCCAAAAAAACGAAGAACCAGGGGATTTTGGTGTCAAAGGACAGGAAGTTAAACGGATTCACTCCTTCTTGTCCATCGTAGTACTCTTGTATTATTCTATTTTCATATTCACACACTACCGAGTGGGGTTTCGGTCTGTTATGCAGGACTGGAGTCTTGATCCGCCACCTCTCTGCTCCCTCTCCCCGTCTGCTCTGGCCCCATGTCTCGGTGGCTCTTCCCCTGGTCGGGCTCGATAAAGAAACGGGCCTGTCGGTACCTCCTGCAACACTACCTGGGCCACTTTTTGGAGGAAAGACTCAGTTTGGACCAGCTGAGCTTGGATCTGTACAATGGCAGCGGTGTCATTAGAGAAATTAACCTAGATGTGTGGGTAAGTGTGGGGTAAGACACCCAGGCCAGTTTCTTTGTCCAAATGGCCCTTATTTCCAGTTTTTCGCAATATCAAAACATCTTGTTAGTTGAGGGAGCACTCAAGTTTCCAAGAGTTTAATTACTTGTGCAAAAAAGACTGCGTCTTAGATCTTCTTCCTGGTCTTAAATCACATTGATCAAGGCTTATTAACTTTTGCTTTAACATTTTAAGTCTAATTTCTTTATTGTCTTCTTAAATTCTTGTGGAGGTGTCATTTAGTTTAGTTTTAGATTCTCTGAATCCTCTTTTCAGGCAGTGAATGAGTTGTTGGACTCATTGGGAGCTCCGCTGGAGAT